>NW_026600323.1:0-302500 GCF_029448725.1 Salvelinus fontinalis
GGAGGCTATACACAGGGTATTACGGTACAGAGTCAATGTGGAGGCTATATACAGGGGGTACCGGTACAGAGTCAATGTGGAGGCTATATACAGGGGGGTACCGGTACAGAGTCAATGTGGAGACTATATACAGGGGGTACAGGTACAGAGTCAATGTGGAGGCTATATACAGGGGGTACCGGTACAGAGTCAATGTGGAGGCTATATACAGGGGGTACCGGTACAGAGTCAATGTGGAGGCTATATACAGGGGGTACCGGTACAGAGTCAATGTGGGGGCTATATACAGGGGGTACCGGTACAGAGTCAATGTGGAGGCTATACACAGGGTATTACGGTACAGAGTCAGTGTGGAGGCTATATACAGGGGGTACCGGTACAGAGTCAATGTGGAGACTATATACAGGGGGTACAGGTACAGAGTCAATGTGGAGGCTATATACAGGGGGTACCGGTACAGAGTCAATGTGGAGGCTATATACAGGGTGTTACGGTAGAGTCAATGTGGAGGCTATATACAGGGGGTACCGGTACAGAGTCAATGTGGAGGCTATATACAGGGGGTACCGGTACAGAGTCAATGTGGAGACTATATACAGGGTGTTACGGTACAGAGTCAATGTGGAGGCTATATACAGGGGGTACCGGTACAGAGTCAATGTGGAGGCTATATACAGGGGGTACCGGTACAGAGTCAATGTGGAGGCTATATACAGGGGGTACCGGTACAGAGTCAATGTGGAGGCTATATACAGGGTGTTATGGTACAGAGTCAATGTGGAGGCTATATACAGGGAGTACCGGTACAGAGTCAATGTGGAGGCTATATACAGGGTGTTACGGTACAGAGTCAATGTGGAGGCTATATACAGGGGGTACCGGTACAGAGTCAATGTGGAGGCTATATACAGGGAGTACCGGTACAGAGTCAATGTGGAGGCTATATACAGGGTGTTACGGTACAGAGTCAATGTGGAGGCTATATACAGGGGGTACCAGGACAGAGTCAATGTGGAGGCTATATACAGGGTGTTACGGTACAGAGTCAATGTGGAGGCTATATACAGGGGGTACTGGTACAGAGTCAATGTGGAGGCTATATACAGGGGGTACCGGTACAGAGTCAATGTGGAGACTATATACAGGGGTACTGGTACAGAGTCAATGTGGAGACTATATACAGGGTGTTACGGTACAGAGTCAATGTGGAGGCTATATACAGGGGGTACCGGTACAGAGTCAATGTGCAGGCTATATACAGGGGGTACCGGTACAGAGTCAATGTGGAGGCTATATACAGGGTGTACCGGTACAGAGTCAATGTGGAGGCTATATACAGGGTGTTACGGTACAGAGTCAATGTGGAGGCTATATACAGGGTGTTACGGTACAGAGTCAATGTGGAGGCTATATACAGGGGGTACCGGTACAGAGTCAATGTGGAGGCTATATACAGGGAGTACCGGTACAGAGTCAATGTGGAGGCTATATACAGGGTGTTACGGTACAGAGTCAATGTGGAGGCTATATACAGGGGGTACCAGGACAGAGTCAATGTGGAGGCTATATACAGGGGGTACCGGTACAGAGTCAATGTGCAGGCTATATACAGGGGGTACCGGTACAGAGTCAATGTGGAGGCTATATACAGGGGGTACCGGTACAGAGTCAATGTGGAGGATATATACAGGGTGTTACGGTACAGAGTCAATGTGGAGGCTATATACAGGGGTACCAGTACAGAGTCAATGTGGAGGCTATATACAGCGGGTACTGGTACAGAGTCAATGATGAGGCTATATACAGGGTGTACCGGTACAGAGTCAATGTGGAGGCTATATACAGCGGGTACTGGTACAGAGTCAATGATGAGGCTATATACAGGGTGTACCGGTACAGAGTCAATGTGGAGGCTATATACAGGGGGTACCGGTACAGAGTCAATGTGGAGGCTATATAGAGGGTATTACGGTACAGAGTCAATGCGGAGGCTATATACAGGGGGTACCGGTACAGAGTCAATGTGGAGGCTATATACAGGGGGTACCATCACAGAGTCAATGTGGAGGCTATATACAGGGGGTACTGGTACAGAGTCAATGATGAGGCTATATACAGGGGATACCGGTACAGAGTCAGTGTGGAGGCTATATACAGGGTGTTACGGTACAGAGTCAATGTGGAGGCTATATACAGGGTGTTACGGTACAGAGTCAGTGTGGAGACTATATACAGGGGGTACCGGTACAGAGTCAATGTGGAGGCTATATAGAGGGTATTACGGTACAGAGTCAATGTGGAGACTATATACAGGGGGTACCGGTACAGAGTCAATGTGGAGACTATATACAGGGTGTACCGGTACAGAGTCAATGTGGAGGCTATATACAGGGGGTACCGGTACAGAGTCAATGTGGAGACTATATACAGGGTATTACGGTACAGAGTCAATGTGGAGGCTATATACAGGGTGTTACGGTACAGAGTCAATGTGGAGGCTATATACAGGGGGTACCGGTACAGAGTCAATGTGGAGGCTATATACAGGGTGTTACGGTACAGAGTCAATGTGGAGGCTATATACAGGGTGTTACGGTACAGAGTCAATGTGGAGGCTATATACAGGGTGTACCGGTACAGAGTCAATGTGGAGGCTATATACAGGGGGTACCGGTACAGAGTCAATGTGGAGGCTATATACAGGGGGTACCGGTACAGAGTCAATGTGGAGGCTATATACAGGGGGTACCGGTACAGAGTCAATGTGGAGGCTATACACAGGGTATTACGGTACAGAGTCAGTGTGGAGGCTATATACAGGGGGTACCGGTACAGAGTCAATGTGGAGACTATATACAGGGGGTACAGGTACAGAGTCAATGTGGAGGCTATATACAGGGGGTACCGGTACAGAGTCAATGTGGAGGCTATATACAGGGTGTTACGGTAGAGTCAATGTGGAGGCTATATACAGGGTGTTACGGTACAGAGTCAATGTGGAGGCTATATACAGGGGGTACCGGTACAGAGTCAATGTGGAGGCTATATACAGGGGGTACCGGTACAGAGTCAATGTGGAGACTATATACAGGGTGTTACGGTACAGAGTCAATGTGGAGGCTATATACAGGGGGTACCGGTACAGAGTCAATGTGGTGGCTATATACAGGGTGTTACGGTACAGAGTCAATGTGGAGACTATATACAGGGTGTTACGGTACAGAGTCAATGTGGAGACTATATACAGGGTGTTACGGTACAGAGTCAATGTGGAGGCTATATACAGGGTGTTACGGTACAGAGTCAATGTGGAGACTATATACAGGGTGTTACGGTACAGAGTCAATGTGGAGGCTATATACAGGGGGTACCGGTACAGAGTCAATGTGGAGGCTATATACAGGGAGTACCGGTACAGAGTCAATGTGGAGGCTATATACAGGGTGTTACGGTACAGAGTCAATGTGGAGGCTATATACAGGGGGTACCGGTACAGAGTCAATGTGGAGGCTATATACAGGGGGTACCAGGACAGAGTCAATGTGGAGGCTATATACAGGGTGTTACGGTACAGAGTCAATGTGGAGGATATATACAGGGGGTACTGGTACAGAGTCAATGTGGAGGCTATATACAGGGGGTACCGGTACAGAGTCAATGTGGAGACTATATACAGGGGTACTGGTACAGAGTCAATGTGGAGACTATATACAGGGTGTTACGGTACAGAGTCAATGTGGAGGCTATATACAGAGGGTACCGGTACAGAGTCAATGTGGAGGCTATATACAGGGGGTACCGGTACAGAGTCAATGTGGAGGCTATATACAGGGTGTACCGGTACAGAGTCAATGTGGAGGCTATATACAGGGTGTTACGGTACAGAGTCAGTGTGGAGACTATATACAGGGGGTACCGGTACAGAGTCAATGTGGAGGCTATATACAGGGTGTTACGGTACAGAGTCAATGTGGAGGCTATATACAGGGGGTACCGGTACAGAGTCAATGTGGAGGCTATATACAGGGAGTACCGGTACAGAGTCAATGTGGAGGCTATATACAGGGTGTTACGGTACAGAGTCAATGTGGAGGCTATATACAGGGGGTACCGGTACAGAGTCAATGTGGAGGCTATATACAGCGGGTACTGGTACAGAGTCAATGATGAGGCTATATACAGGGTGTACCGGTACAGAGTCAATGTGGAGGCTATATACAGCGGGTACTGGTACAGAGTCAATGATGAGGCTATATACAGGGGATACCGGTACAGAGTCAGTGTGGAGGCTATATACAGGGTGTTACGGTACAGAGTCAATGTGGAGGCTATATACAGGGTGTTACGGTACAGAGTCAGTGTGGAGACTATATACAGGGGGTACCGGTACAGAGTCAATGTGGAGGCTATATACAGGGGGTACCGGTACAGAGTCAATGTGGAGACTATATACAGGGTATTACGGTACAGAGTCAATGTGGAGGCTATATACAGGGTGTTACGGTACAGAGTCAATGTGGAGGCTATATACAGGGTGTTACGGTACAGAGTCAATGTGGAGGCTATATACAGGGGGTACCGGTACAGGGTCAATGTGGAGGCTATATACAGGGTGTTACGGTACAGAGTCAATGTGGAGGCTATATACAGGGGGTACCGGTACAGAGTCAATGTGGAGGCTATATACAGGGTGTACCGGTACAGAGTCAATGTGGAGGCTATATACAGGGGGTACCGGTACAGAGTCAATGTGGAGGCTATATACAGGGTGTTACGGTACAGAGTCAATGTGGAGGCTATATACAGGGTGTTACGGTACAGAGTCAATGTGGAGGCTATATACAGGAGGTACCGGTTAGTTGAGGTATAAAGGGTGATGTTAAAAGCATTGCTGTTTGGTTCAGTTAGAAAAGATACCACTAGTCGTCACTACACAGAAACAGTTAAATGTTGTAATGTTTAAGGAGCGATCTGAGGTTAAAATAACCCCACCAGAACTGGTTTAAACCGGTTTATATCCAACTGGTTTAAACCGGTTTATTTCCAATTGGTTTAATAAACCCAGTTTATATCCAACTGGTTTAAACCGGTTTATATCCAACAGGTTTAAACCAGTTTATATCCAACTGGTTTAATAAACCCAGTTTATATCCAACTGGTTTAAACCAGTTTATATCCAACTGGTTTAAACCAGTTTATATCCAACTGGTTTAATAAACCCAGTTTATATCCAACTGGTTTAAACCAGTTTATATCCAACTGGTTTAATAAACCCAGTTTATATCCAACTGGTTTAAACCAGTTTATATCCAACTGGTTTAAACCAGTTTATATCCAACTGGTTTAAACCAGTTTATATCCAACTGGTTTAAACCAGTTTATATCCATACCTTAAAGTAGGAGAAGATAGTTCTGATATCTTCTTCGAAGCCCATGTCTATCATTCTGTCAGCCTCGTCTAGAGCCAGATAACGACAGATATCCAGACTGATCATCTTCTTCTGCAACAGGTCCATCAGACGGCCGGGGGTCGCCACCATCATGTGGACACCACTACAAAACACCGGGTTCATCAGGGTCAGAGGTCAAACTGGCCCTCACACAGCGGACTGACTGGCTGGCTATCTGACTGATTAGCTGACTGGCTGGTTGACTGGCTAGTTGACTGGCTGACTGACTAGCTGACTGGCTAGTTGACTGACTGGCTATCTGACTAGCTGATGACTGACTAGCTGACTAACTGACTGGCTAGCTGACTGACTAGCTGACTGGCTAGTTGACTGGCTAGTTGACTGGCTAGTTGACTGACTAGCTGACTGACTAGCTGACTAGCTGGTTGACTGACTGGCTGACTAGCTGACTGGCTAGTTGACTGACTAGCTGACTGACTGGCTAGTTGACTGGCTGGTTGGCTGGCTAGTTGACTGACTAGCTGACTGGCTAGTTGGCTGGCTAGTTGACTGACTGACTGGCTGGCTGGTTGACTGGCTGACTAGTTGACTGACTAGCTGACTGGCTAGTTGACTGGCTAGTTGACTGGCTGACTGACTAGCTGACTGACTGGCTGACTGACTGGCTGGCTGACTGGCTGACTGACTGGCTGGCTGACTGGCTGACTGACTGGCTACCTGACTGACTAGCTGACTGGCTAGTTGACTGACTAGCTGACTAGCTGGTTGACTGACTGGCTGACTAGCTGACTGGCTAGTTGACTGACTAGCTGACTGACTGGCTAGTTGACTGGCTGGTTGGCTGGCTAGTTGACCGACTAGCTGACTGGCTAGTTGACTGACTGACTGGCTGGCTGGTTGACTGGCTGACTAGTTGACTGACTAGCTGACTGGCTAGTTGACTGGCTAGTTGACTGGCTAGTTGACTGACTAGCTGACTAGCTGGTTGACTGACTAGCTGACTAGCTGGTTGACTGACTGGCTGACTAGCTGACTGGCTAGTTGGCTGGCTAGTTGATTGACTGACTGGCTGGCTGGTTGACTGACTGGCTAGTTGACTGGCTAGTTGACTGACTAGCTGACGAACTGACTAGCTGACTGGCTAGTTGACCGGCTGACTAGTTGACTGACTGACTAGCTGACTGACCAGTTGACTGGCTGACTAGTTGACTGGCTGACTAGTTGACTGACTAGTTGACTAGCTGACTGGCTGACTAGTTGACTGACTAGTTGACTGGCTGACTAGTTGACTGACTAGCTGACTGACCAGTTGACTAGCTGACTGACCAGTTGACTAGCTGACTGACCAGTTGACTAGCTGACTGACCAGTTGACTGACTGGCTGACTAGTTGACTGACTAGCTGACTGACCAGTTGACTAGCTGACTGACCAGTTGACTAGTTGACTGACTAGTTGACTGGCTGACTAGTTGACTGACTGGTTCAGAGTACTTACTGTTTGACCACCTCCATCTGGTCTTTGACAGACATGCCTCCTATACAGAGGACTGATCTCATATGTGGAGCCCCTTCTTCCTCCAGCAGTTTACAGTAGTACTCTATGATGGTGTGGGTCTGTTTAGCCAACTCTCTCTGTAGGGAGAGAGACATCAGACACATTACAGTAGTATTATATGATGGTGAGGGTCTGTTTAACCAACTCTCTCTGTAGGGAGAGGAGACATCAGACACATTACAGTAGTATTATATGATGGTGAGGGTCTGTTTAACCAACTCTCTCTGTAGGGAGAGGAGACATCAGACACATTACAGTAGTATTATATGATGGTGAGGGTCTGTTTAACCAACTCTCTCTGTAGGGAGAGGAGACATCAGACACATTACAGTAGTATTATATGATGGTGAGGGTCTGTTTAGCCAACTCTCTCTGTAGGGAGAGAGACATCAGACACATTACAGTAGTATTATATGATGGTGAGGGTCTGTTTAACCAACTCTCTCTGTAGGGAGAGGAGACATCAGACACATTACAGTAGTATTATATGATGGTGAGGGTCTGTTTAACCAACTCTCTCTGTAGGGAGAGGAGACATCAGACACATTACAGTAGTATTATATGATGGTGAGGGTCTGTTTAACCAACTCTCTCTGTAGGGAGAGAGACATCAGACACATTACAGTAGTATTATATGATGGTGAGGGTCTGTTTAACCAACTCTCTCTGTAGGGAGAGGAGACATCAGACACATTACAGTAGTATTATATGATGGTGAGGGTCTGTTTAACCAACTCTCTCTGTAGGGAGAGGAGAGAGACATCAGACACATTACAGTAGTATTATATGATGGTGAGGGTCTGTTTAACCAACTCTCTCTGTAGGGAGAGGAGACATCAGACACATTACAGTAGTATTATATGATGGTGAGGGTCTGTTTAACCAACTCTCTCTGTAGGGAGAGGAGACATCAGACACATTACAGTAGTATTATATGATGGTGAGGGTCTGTTTAACCAACTCTCTCTGTAGGGAGAGGAGAGAGACATCAGACACATTACAGTAGTATTATATGATGGTGAGGGTCTGTTTAACCAACTCTCTCTGTAGGGAGAGGAGACATCAGACACATTACAGTAGTATTATATGATGGTGAGGGTCTGTTTAACCAACTCTCTCTGTAGGGAGAGGAGAGAGACATCAGACACATTACAGTAGTATTATATGATGGTGAGGGTCTGTTTAACCAACTCTCTCTGTAGGGAGAGGAGAGGAGACATCAGACACATTACAGTAGTATTATATGATGGTGAGGGTCTGTTTAACCAACTCTCTCTGTAGGGAGAGGAGAGGAGACATCAGACACATTACAGTAGTATTATATGATGGTGAGGGTCTGTTTAACCAACTCTCTCTGTAGGGAGAGGAGAGAGACATCAGACACATTACAGTAGTATTATATGATGGTGAGGGTCTGTTTAACCAACTCTCTCTGTAGGGAGAGGAGACATCAGACACATTACAGTAGTATTATATGATGGTGAGGGTCTGTTTAACCAACTCTCTCTGTAGGGAGAGGAGACATCAGACACATTACAGTAGTATTATATGATGGTGAGGGTCTGTTTAACCAACTCTCTCTGTAGGGAGAGGAGACATCAGACACATTACAGTAGTATTATATGATGGTGAGGGTCTGTTTAACCAACTCTCTCTGTAGGGAGAGGAGACATCAGACACATTACAGTAGTATTATATGATGGTGAGGGTCTGTTTAACCAACTCTCTCTGTAGGGAGAGGAGACATCAGACACATTACAGTAGTATTATATGATGGTGAGGGTCTGTTTAACCAACTCTCTCTGTAGGGAGAGGAGACATCAGACACATTACAGTAGTATTATATGATGGTGAGGGTCTGTTTAACCAACTCTCTCTGTAGGGAGAGGAGGAGACATCAGACACATTACAGTAGTATTATATGATGGTGAGGGTCTGTTTAACCAACTCTCTCTGTAGGGAGAGGAGACATCAGACACATTACAGTAGTATTATATGATGGTGAGGGTCTGTTTAACCAACTCTCTCTGTAGGGAGAGGAGACATCAGACACATTACAGTAGTATTATATGATGGTGAGGGTCTGTTTAACCAACTCTCTCTGTAGGGAGAGGAGACATCAGACACATTACAGTAGTATTATATGATGGTGAGGGTCTGTTTAACCAACTCTCTCTGTAGGGAGAGGAGACATCAGACACATTACAGTAGTATTATATGATGGTGAGGGTCTGTTTAACCAACTCTCTCTGTAGGGAGAGGAGACATCAGACACATTACAGTAGTATTATATGATGGTGAGGGTCTGTTTAACCAACTCTCTCTGTAGGGAGAGGAGACATCAGACACATTACAGTAGTATTATATGATGGTGAGGGTCTGTTTAACCAACTCTCTCTGTAGGGAGAGGAGACATCAGACACATTACAGTAGTATTATATGATGGTGAGGGTCTGTTTAACCAACTCTCTCTGTAGGGAGAGGAGACATCAGACACATTACAGTAGTATTATATGATGGTGAGGGTCTGTTTAACCAACTCTCTCTGTAGGGAGAGGAGACATCAGACACATTACAGTAGTATTATATGATGGTGAGGGTCTGTTTAACCAACTCTCTCTGTAGGGAGAGGAGACATCAGACACATTACAGTAGTATTATATGATGGTGAGGGTCTGTTTAACCAACTCTCTCTGTAGGGAGAGGAGACATCAGACACATTACAGTAGTATTATATGATGGTGAGGGTCTGTTTAACCAACTCTCTCTGTAGGGAGAGGAGACATCAGACACATTACAGTAGTATTATATGATGGTGAGGGTCTGTTTAACCAACTCTCTCTGTAGGGAGAGGAGACATCAGACACATTACAGTAGTATTATATGATGGTGAGGGTCTGTTTAACCAACTCTCTCTGTAGGGAGAGGAGACATCAGACACATTACAGTAGTATTATATGATGGTGAGGGTCTGTTTAACCAACTCTCTCTGTAGGGAGAGGAGACATCAGACACATTACAGTAGTATTATATGATGGTGAGGGTCTGTTTAACCAACTCTCTCTGTAGGGAGAGAGACATCAGACACATTACAGTAGTATTATATGATGGTGAGGGTCTGTTTAACCAACTCTCTCTGTAGGGAGAGGAGAGACATCAGACACATTACAGTAGTATTATATGATGGTGAGGGTCTGTTTAACCAACTCTCTCTGTAGGGAGAGGAGACATCAGACACATTACAGTAGTATTATATGATGGTGAGGGTCTGTTTAACCAACTCTCTCTGTAGGGAGAGGAGACATCAGACACATTACAGTAGTATTATATGATGGTGAGGGTCTGTTTAACCAACTCTCTCTGTAGGGAGAGAGACATCAGACACATTACAGTAGTATTATATGATGGTGAGGGTCTGTTTAACCAACTCTCTCTGTAGGGAGAGAGACATCAGACACATTACAGTAGTATTATATGATGGTGAGGGTCTGTTTAACCAACTCTCTCTGTAGGGAGAGAGACATCAGACACATTACAGTAGTATTATATGATGGTGAGGGTCTGTTTAACCAACTCTCTCTGTAGGGAGAGAGACATCAGACACATTACAGTAGTATTATATGATGGTGAGGGTCTGTTTAACCAACTCTCTCTGTAGGGAGAGAGACATCAGACACATTACAGTAGTATTATATGATGGTGAGGGTCTGTTTAACCAACTCTCTCTGTAGGGAGAGGAGACATCAGACACATTACAGTAGTATTATATGATGGTGAGGGTCTGTTTAACCAACTCTCTCTGTAGGGAGAGGAGACATCAGACACATTACAGTAGTATTATATGATGGTGAGGGTCTGTTTAACCAACTCTCTCTGTAGGGAGAGGAGACATCAGACACATTACAGTAGTATTATATGATGGTGAGGGTCTGTTTAACCAACTCTCTCTGTAGGGAGAGGAGACATCAGACACATTACAGTAGTATTATATGATGGTGAGGGTCTGTTTAACCAACTCTCTCTGTAGGGAGAGGAGACATCAGACACATTACAGTAGTATTATATGATGGTGAGGGTCTGTTTAACCAACTCTCTCTGTAGGGAGAGGAGACATCAGACACATTACAGTAGTATTATATGATGGTGAGGGTCTGTTTAACCAACTCTCTCTGTAGGGAGAGAGACATCAGACACATTACAGTAGTATTATATGATGGTGAGGGTCTGTTTAACCAACTCTCTCTGTAGGGAGAGGAGACATCAGACACATTACAGTAGTATTATATGATGGTGAGGGTCTGTTTAACCAACTCTCTCTGTAGGGAGAGGAGACATCAGACACATTACAGTAGTATTATATGATGGTGAGGGTCTGTTTAACCAACTCTCTCTGTAGGGAGAGAGACATCAGACACATTACAGTAGTATTATATGATGGTGAGGGTCTGTTTAACCAACTCTCTCTGTAGGGAGAGAGACATCAGACACATTACAGTAGTATTATATGATGGTGAGGGTCTGTTTAACCAACTCTCTCTGTAGGGAGAGGAGACATCAGACACATTACAGTAGTATTATATGATGGTGAGGGTCTGTTTAACCAACTCTCTCTGTAGGGAGAGGAGACATCAGACACATTACAGTAGTATTATATGATGGTGAGGGTCTGTTTAACCAACTCTCTCTGTAGGGAGAGAGACATCAGACACATTACAGTAGTATTATATGATGGTGAGGGTCTGTTTAACCAACTCTCTCTGTAGGGAGAGAGACATCAGACACATTACAGTAGTATTATATGATGGTGAGGGTCTGTTTAACCAACTCTCTCTGTAGGGAGAGAGACATCAGACACATTACAGTAGTATTATATGATGGTGAGGGTCTGTTTAACCAACTCTCTCTGTAGGGAGAGAGACATCAGACACATTACAGTAGTATTATATGATGGTGAGGGTCTGTTTAACCAACTCTCTCTGTAGGGAGAGAGACATCAGACACATTACAGTAGTATTATATGATGGTGAGGGTCTGTTTAACCAACTCTCTCTGTAGGGAGAGGAGACATCAGACACATTACAGTAGTATTATATGATGGTGAGGGTCTGTTTAACCAACTCTCTCTGTAGGGAGAGGAGACATCAGACACATTACAGTAGTATTATATGATGGTGAGGGTCTGTTTAACCAACTCTCTCTGTAGGGAGAGGAGACATCAGACACATTACAGTAGTATTATATGATGGTGAGGGTCTGTTTAACCAACTCTCTCTGTAGGGAGAGGAGACATCAGACACATTACAGTAGTATTATATGATGGTGAGGGTCTGTTTAACCAACTCTCTCTGTAGGGAGAGGAGACATCAGACACATTACAGTAGTATTATATGATGGTGAGGGTCTGTTTAACCAACTCTCTCTGTAGGGAGAGGAGACATCAGACACATTACAGTAGTATTATATGATGGTGAGGGTCTGTTTAACCAACTCTCTCTGTAGGGAGAGAGACATCAGACACATTACAGTAGTATTATATGATGGTGAGGGTCTGTTTAACCAACTCTCTCTGTAGGGAGAGGAGACATCAGACACATTACAGTAGTATTATATGATGGTGAGGGTCTGTTTAACCAACTCTCTCTGTAGGGAGAGGAGACATCAGACACATTACAGTAGTATTATATGATGGTGAGGGTCTGTTTAACCAACTCTCTCTGTAGGGAGAGAGACATCAGACACATTACAGTAGTATTATATGATGGTGAGGGTCTGTTTAACCAACTCTCTCTGTAGGGAGAGAGACATCAGACACATTACAGTAGTATTATATGATGGTGAGGGTCTGTTTAACCAACTCTCTCTGTAGGGAGAGGAGACATCAGACACATTACAGTAGTATTATATGATGGTGAGGGTCTGTTTAACCAACTCTCTCTGTAGGGAGAGAGACATCAGACACATTACAGTAGTATTATATGATGGTGAGGGTCTGTTTAACCAACTCTCTCTGTAGGGAGAGGAGACATCAGACACATTACAGTAGTATTATATGATGGTGAGGGTCTGTTTAACCAACTCTCTCTGTAGGGAGAGAGACATCAGACACATTACAGTAGTATTATATGATGGTGAGGGTCTGTTTAACCAACTCTCTCTGTAGGGAGAGGAGACATCAGACACATTACAGTAGTATTATATGATGGTGAGGGTCTGTTTAACCAACTCTCTCTGTAGGGAGAGGAGACATCAGACACATTACAGTAGTATTATATGATGGTGAGGGTCTGTTTAACCAACTCTCTCTGTAGGGAGAGGAGACATCAGACACATTACAGTAGTATTATATGATGGTGAGGGTCTGTTTAACCAACTCTCTCTGTAGGGAGAGAGACATCAGACACATTACAGTAGTATTATATGATGGTGAGGGTCTGTTTAACCAACTCTCTCTGTAGGGAGAGGAGACATCAGACACATTACAGTAGTATTATATGATGGTGAGGGTCTGTTTAACCAACTCTCTCTGTAGGGAGAGAGACATCAGACACATTACAGTAGTATTATATGATGGTGAGGGTCTGTTTAACCAACTCTCTCTGTAGGGAGAGGAGACATCAGACACATTACAGTAGTATTATATGATGGTGAGGGTCTGTTTAACCAACTCTCTCTGTAGGGAGAGGAGACATCAGACACATTACAGTAGTATTATATGATGGTGAGGGTCTGTTTAACCAACTCTCTCTGTAGGGAGAGAGACATCAGACACATTACAGTAGTATTATATGATGGTGAGGGTCTGTTTAACCAACTCTCTCTGTAGGGAGAGAGACATCAGACACATTACAGTAGTATTATATGATGGTGAGGGTCTGTTTAACCAACTCTCTCTGTAGGGAGAGAGACATCAGACACATTACAGTAGTATTATATGATGGTGAGGGTCTGTTTAACCAACTCTCTCTGTAGGGAGAGGAGACATCAGACACATTACAGTAGTATTATATGATGGTGAGGGTCTGTTTAACCAACTCTCTCTGTAGGGAGAGGAGACATCAGACACATTACAGTAGTATTATATGATGGTGAGGGTCTGTTTAACCAACTCTCTCTGTAGGGAGAGGAGACATCAGACACATTACAGTAGTATTATATGATGGTGAGGGTCTGTTTAACCAACTCTCTCTGTAGGGAGAGAGACATCAGACACATTACAGTAGTATTATATGATGGTGAGGGTCTGTTTAACCAACTCTCTCTGTAGGGAGAGGAGACATCAGACACATTACAGTAGTATTATATGATGGTGAGGGTCTGTTTAACCAACTCTCTCTGTAGGGAGAGGAGACATCAGACACATTACAGTAGTATTATATGATGGTGAGGGTCTGTTTAACCAACTCTCTCTGTAGGGAGAGGAGACATCAGACACATTACAGTAGTATTATATGATGGTGAGGGTCTGTTTAACCAACTCTCTCTGTAGGGAGAGGAGACATCAGACACATTACAGTAGTATTATATGATGGTGAGGGTCTGTTTAACCAACTCTCTCTGTAGGGAGAGGAGACATCAGACACATTACAGTAGTATTATATGATGGTGAGGGTCTGTTTAACCAACTCTCTCTGTAGGGAGAGGAGACATCAGACACATTACAGTAGTATTATATGATGGTGAGGGTCTGTTTAACCAACTCTCTCTGTAGGGAGAGAGACATCAGACACATTACAGTAGTATTATATGATGGTGAGGGTCTGTTTAACCAACTCTCTCTGTAGGGAGAGAGACATCAGACACATTACAGTAGTATTATATGATGGTGAGGGTCTGTTTAACCAACTCTCTCTGTAGGGAGAGGAGACATCAGACACATTACAGTAGTATTATATGATGGTGAGGGTCTGTTTAACCAACTCTCTCTGTAGGGAGAGGAGACATCAGACACATTACAGTAGTATTATATGATGGTGAGGGTCTGTTTAACCAACTCTCTCTGTAGGGAGAGAGACATCAGACACATTACAGTAGTATTATATGATGGTGAGGGTCTGTTTAACCAACTCTCTCTGTAGGGAGAGGAGACATCAGACACATTACAGTAGTATTATATGATGGTGAGGGTCTGTTTAACCAACTCTCTCTGTAGGGAGAGGAGACATCAGACACATTACAGTAGTATTATATGATGGTGAGGGTCTGTTTAACCAACTCTCTCTGTAGGGAGAGGAGACATCAGACACATTACAGTAGTATTATATGATGGTGAGGGTCTGTTTAACCAACTCTCTCTGTAGGGAGAGGAGACATCAGACACATTACAGTAGTATTATATGATGGTGAGGGTCTGTTTAACCAACTCTCTCTGTAGGGAGAGGAGACATCAGACACATTACAGTAGTATTATATGATGGTGAGGGTCTGTTTAACCAACTCTCTCTGTAGGGAGAGAGACATCAGACACATTACAGTAGTATTATATGATGGTGAGGGTCTGTTTAACCAACTCTCTCTGTAGGGAGGAGAGAGACATCAGACACATTACAGTAGTATTATATGATGGTGAGGGTCTGTTTAACCAACTCTCTCTGTAGGGAGAGGAGACATCAGACACATTACAGTAGTATTATATGATGGTGAGGGTCTGTTTAACCAACTCTCTCTGTAGGGAGAGGAGACATCAGACACATTACAGTAGTATTATATGATGGTGAGGGTCTGTTTAACCAACTCTCTCTGTAGGAGAGGAGAGAGACATCAGACACATTACAGTAGTATTATATGATGGTGAGGGTCTGTTTAACCAACTCTCTCTGTAGGGAGAGGAGACATCAGACACATTACAGTAGTATTATATGATGGTGAGGGTCTGTTTAACCAACTCTCTCTGTAGGGAGAGGAGACATCAGACACATTACAGTAGTATTATATGATGGTGAGGGTCTGTTTAACCAACTCTCTCTGTAGGGAGAGAGACATCAGACACATTACAGTAGTATTATATGATGGTGAGGGTCTGTTTAACCAACTCTCTCTGTAGGGAGAGGAGACATCAGACACATTACAGTAGTATTATATGATGGTGAGGGTCTGTTTAACCAACTCTCTCTGTAGGGAGAGAGACATCAGACACATTACAGTAGTATTATATGATGGTGAGGGTCTGTTTAACCAACTCTCTCTGTAGGGAGAGGAGAGAGACATCAGACACATTACAGTAGTATTATATGATGGTGAGGGTCTGTTTAACCAACTCTCTCTGTAGGGAGAGGAGAGAGACATCAGACACATTACAGTAGTATTATATGATGGTGAGGGTCTGTTTAACCAACTCTCTCTGTAGGGAGAGGAGAGAGACATCAGACACATTACAGTAGTATTATATGATGGTGAGGGTCTGTTTAACCAACTCTCTCTGTAGGGAGAGGAGACATCAGACACATTACAGTAGTATTATATGATGGTGAGGGTCTGTTTAACCAACTCTCTCTGTAGGGAGAGGAGACATCAGACACATTACAGTAGTATTATATGATGGTGAGGGTCTGTTTAACCAACTCTCTCTGTAGGGAGAGGAGACATCAGACACATTACAGTAGTATTATATGATGGTGAGGGTCTGTTTAACCAACTCTCTCTGTAGGGAGAGAGACATCAGACACATTACAGTAGTATTATATGATGGTGAGGGTCTGTTTAACCAACTCTCTCTGTAGGGAGAGGAGACATCAGACACATTACAGTAGTATTATATGATGGTGAGGGTCTGTTTAACCAACTCTCTCTGTAGGGAGAGGAGACATCAGACACATTACAGTAGTATTATATGATGGTGAGGGTCTGTTTAACCAACTCTCTCTGTAGGGAGAGGAGAGAGACATCAGACACATTACAGTAGTATTATATGATGGTGAGGGTCTGTTTAACCAACTCTCTCTGTAGGGAGAGGAGACATCAGACACATTACAGTAGTATTATATGATGGTGAGGGTCTGTTTAACCAACTCTCTCTGTAGGGAGAGGAGAGAGACATCAGACACATTACAGTAGTATTATATGATGGTGAGGGTCTGTTTAACCAACTCTCTCTGTAGGGAGAGGAGAGAGACATCAGACACATTACAGTAGTATTATATGATGGTGAGGGTCTGTTTAACCAACTCTCTCTGTAGGGAGAGGAGACATCAGACACATTACAGTAGTATTATATGATGGTGAGGGTCTGTTTAACCAACTCTCTCTGTAGGGAGAGGAGACATCAGACACATTACAGTAGTATTATATGATGGTGAGGGTCTGTTTAACCAACTCTCTCTGTAGGGAGAGGAGACATCAGACACATTACAGTAGTATTATATGATGGTGAGGGTCTGTTTAACCAACTCTCTCTGTAGGGAGAGGAGAGAGACATCAGACACATTACAGTAGTATTATATGATGGTGAGGGTCTGTTTAACCAACTCTCTCTGTAGGGAGAGGAGACATCAGACACATTACAGTAGTATTATATGATGGTGAGGGTCTGTTTAACCAACTCTCTCTGTAGGGAGAGGAGACATCAGACACATTACAGTAGTATTATATGATGGTGAGGGTCTGTTTAACCAACTCTCTCTGTAGGGAGAGGAGACATCAGACACATTACAGTAGTATTATATGATGGTGAGGGTCTGTTTAACCAACTCTCTCTGTAGGGAGAGAGACATCAGACACATTACAGTAGTATTATATGAAGAGAAAGCAGTCAGGAGCTGATCAGGGTACAGAAGATCAGTCTCCAACCTCTAACATAACATTACAGTGTGAAGGACTTACTGAAGGGCAGATGATGAGACCGTAGGGTCCTTCACTCTTACAGAAAGGCAGTTTCTTCTCTTGCTCCAGAGAGAACATGATGATGGGGAGGGTGAACACCAGAGTTTTCCCTGACCCCGTGAAGGCGATACCGATCATATCCCGGCCTGAGAGACTGAACACACACAGAGATACAGAGGAAACCAATCAATCACATCGTGTTGATATAGCCAACCAATCACATCGTATTGATATAGCCAACCAACCAATCACATCGTATTGATATAGCCAACCAACCAATCACATCGTATTGATATAGCCAACCAACCAATCACATCGTATTGATATAGACAACCAACCAATCACATCGTATTGATATAGACAACCAACCAATCACATCGTATTGATATAACCAACCAATCAATCACATCGTATTGATATAGCCAACCAACCAATCACATCGTATTGATATAGACAACCAACCAATCACATCGTATTGATATAGCCAACCAACCAATCACATCGTATTGACATAGCCAACCAACCAATCACATCGTATTGATATAGACAACCAACCAATCACATCGTATTGATATAGCCAACCAACCAATCACATCGTATTGATATAGACAACCAACCAATCACATCGTATTGATATAGACAACCAACCAATCACATCGTATTGATATAGACAACCAACCAATCACATCGTATTGATATAGCCAACCAACCAATCACATCGTATTGACATAGCCAACCAACCAATCACATCGTATTGATATAGACAACCAACCAATCACATCGTATTGATATAGACAACCAACCAATCACATCGTATTGACATAGCCAACCAACCAATCACATCGTATTGATATAGCCAACCAACCAATCACATCGTATTGATATAGCCAACCAACCAATCACATCGTATTGATATAGACAACCAACCAATCACTTCGTATTGATATAGCCAACCAACCAATCACATCGTATTGATATAGACAACCAACCAATCACTTCGTATTGATATAGCCAACCAACCAATCACATCGTATTGATATAGCCAACCAACCAATCACATCGTATTGATATAGCCAACCAATCAAATCATATTAATATAACCAACCAACCAATCACATCGTATTGATATAGCCAACCAACCAATCACATTGTGTTGATATAGCCAACCAATCACATCGTATTGATATAGCCAACCAACCAATCACATCGTATTGATATAGCCAACCAATCAATCACATCGTATTGATATAGCCAACCAATCACATCGTGTTGATATAGCCAACCAACCAATCACATCGTATTGATATAGCCAACCAACCAATCACATCGTATTGATATAGCCAACCAATCAATCACATCGTATTGATATAGCCAACCAACCAATCACATCGTATTGATATAGCTAACCAACCAATCACATCGTATTGATATAGCCAACCAATCAATCACATCGTGTTGATATAGCCAACCAATCACATCGTATTGATATAGCCAACCAATCAAATCATATTAATATAACCAACCAACCAATCACATCGTATTGATATAGCCAACCAACCAATCACATTGTGTTGATATAGCCAACCAACCAATCACATCGTATTGATATAACCAACCAATCAATCACATCGTATTGATATAGCCAACCAATCAATCACATCGTATTAATATAACAACCAATGAAATCGTATTAATATAACCAACCAACCAATCACATTGTATTGATATAACCAACCAACCAATCACATTGTATTGATGTAACCAACCAACCAATCACATTGTATTGATATAGCTAACCAACCACATTGTATTGATATAGCCAACCAACCAATCACATCGTATTGATATAGCCAACCAACCAATCACATTGTATTGATATAGCCAACCAACCAATCACATCGTATTGATATAGCCAACCAACCAATCACATTGTATTGATATAGCTAACCAACCACATTGTATTGATATAGCAAACCAACCAATCACATCGTATTGATATAGCCAACCAACCAATCACATCGTATTGATATAGCCAACCAACCAATCACATTGTATTGATATAGCTAACCAACCACATTGTATTGATATAGCAAACCAACCAATCACATCGTGTTGATATAACCAACCAACCAATCACATCGTATTGATATAACCAACCAACCAATCACATCGTATTGATATAGCCAACCAACCAATCACATTGTATTGATATAGCCAACCAACCAATCACATCGTGTTGATATAGCCAACCAACCAATCACATCGTATTGATATAGCCAACCAACCAATCACATCGTGTTGATATAGCCAACCAACCAATCACATCGTATTGATATCGCCCTTTTTACTAGAATTGTTGTAGAGCTTTACAGTAACGGAGAAGCGAAGCGAAGACAACCAATGAGAAGCCAGTTAAACATGGTATATCTTGATGTTGACATCGTAAGGACCTTGGGGCCACACCGTCAGGGGTTTCCTCCTGGACTTACATGGTTGGAATTCCCTGGATTTGAATGGGTGTAGGGTGAACAATTCCCTTCTTCTTCAGACCTTTCAAGATTGCTGCAACACATGGTTAAAGAGGGTTGGGGAACGAATGACTCGTCAACCATCTGAACCACTACAAATACATAGCAACACTTTACTACTAAAACGGGTGCGAAACTAAAATGGAAAAATAAGGTTTTTAATGAAAGTTGAAAGTGTGTGTGTGTCTGGTGTGTCTCTCACCCTGTGGGAACTTAGTGTGTGTGTCTGGTGTGTCTCTCACCCTGTGGGAACTTAGTGTGTGTGTCTGGTGTGTCTCTCACCCTGTGGGAACTTAGTGTGTGTGTCTGGTGTCTCTCACCCTGTGGGAACTTAGTGTGTGTGTCTGGTGTGTCTCTCACCCTGTGGGAACTTAGTGTGTGTGTCTGGTGTGTCTCTCACCCTGTGGGAACTTAGTGTGTCTGTCTGGTTTCTCTCACCCTGTGGGAACTTAGTGTGTCTGTCTGGTTTCTCTCTCACCCTGTGGGAACTTAGTGTGTCTGTCTGGTTTCTCTCACCCTGTGGGAACTTAGTGTGTCTGTCTGGTGTCTCTCTCACCCTGTGGGAACTTAGTGTGTGTGTCTGGTGTGTCTCTCACCCTGTGGGAACTTAGTGTGTGTGTCTGGTGTGTCTCTCACCCTGTGGGAACTTAGTGTGTCTGTCTGGTGTGTCTCTCACCCTGTGGGAACTTAGTGTGTGTGTCTGGTGTGTCTCTCACCCTGTGGGAACTTAGTGTGTGCGTCTGGTGTGTCTCTCACCCTGTGGGAACTTAGTGTGTGTGTCTGGTGTGTCTCTCACCCTGTGGGAACTTAGTGTGTGTGTCTGGTGTCTCTCACCCTGTGGGAACTTAGTGTGTGTGTCTGGTGTGTCTCTCACCCTGTGGGAACTTAGTGTGTGTGTCTGGTGTGTCTCTCACCCTGTGGGAACTTAGTGTGTGTGTCTGGTGTGTCTCTCACCCTGTGGGAACTTAGTGTGTGTGTCTGGTGTGTCTCTCACCCTGTGGGAACTTAGTGTGTGTGTCTGGTGTGTCTCTCACCCTGTGGGAACTTAGTGTGTGTGTCTGGTGTGTCTCTCACCCTGTGGGAACTTAGTGTGTGTGTCTGGTGTGTCTCTCACCCTGTGGGAACTTAGTGTGTGTGTCTGGTGTGTCTCTCACCCTGTGGGAACTTAGTGTGTGTGTCTGGTGTGTCTCTCACCCTGTGGGAACTTCATCTCCCTGAAGCTCTTGATCGGCGGAGGGATACCGTCACCGTCGACCAGGATGTGGTACTTCTTCCTGACGCGGTCGTGTCTCGCAGGGGGCATGTTCAGGATGTACCGTGGAGCCAACCAACTATAAACAATAACGTTATCTTTACTGTACATTTTACACTCAACAACAATATAAAACGCAACATGTAAAGTGTTGGTCCCGTGTTTCATGAGCTGAAATAAAAGATCACAGAAATGTTCCATACGCAGATAAATCTAATTTCTCTCCAATGTTGTGCACATATTAGTTCACGTCCCTGTTAGTGAGCATTTCTCCTTTGCCAAGAAAATCCATCCACCTGACAGATGTGGCATATCAAGAAGCTGATTAAACAGCATGATCATTACACAGGTGCACCTTGTGCTGGGGGCAATAAAAGGCCACTCTAAAATGTGCTGTTTTGTCACAACACAATGCCACAGATGTCTCAAGTTTTGAGGGAGAGTGCAATTGGCATGCTGACTGCAGGAATGTCTAGCAGAGCTGCTTCCAATATAATTGAATGTTAATTGCTCTACCATAAGCCGCCTCCAACATAATTTTAGAGAATTTGGCAGTACGTCCAACCGGCCTCATAACCTCATACCACGTGTAACCACGCCAGCCTAGGACCTCCACATCCAGCTTCTTCACCTACGGGATCATCTGAGGAGGGGTGCTGAGATGTATTTCTGTCAGTAATAAATCCATTTTGTGCAGAAAAACTAATTCTGATTGGCTGGGCCTGGCTCCCCAGGGGGTGGACCTGTACCCTCCCAGGTCCACCAATGGCTACGCCCCTCTCCAGTCATTTGACATTCATAGATTAGGGCCTAATTTATTTATTTCAATTGACTGATTTCCTGATACGAAGTGTAACTCTGTGAAATCTTTTGAAATTGTAGCGTGTTTCGTTTCTATTTTAGTTCAGTATAGAATGTATTGCTACTGGATGTAGCGCAGAGACAACCAACTGAACTTACACATGTTAGGTTATGCTATATTACCTCAGCATGACATGAAACACATCAAATAACAAGCACAGAAACACATCACATTTTGCTTATTCTGGTGTGTGGTAGGAACCACCCCCCCCCCCCCCCCTTATCAGTCACCCTCTAGAATCTGGAGTCACACCTTGTTTTGATGGGGTCGTCATAGATGATTCCTTTGGCCATTTCCTTCACCGACATGAGAGCTGGAAGATAAACAAACGATTAGAGCTGGGCTGGAATAAAAGCCTGCGAATAAAAGCCTGCGAATAAAAGCCCGGGCTGGAATAAAAGCCTTACCTCTGTAGGGTCAGTATGTACAGTAACATATATTACCTCTGTAGGGTCAGTATGTACAGTAACATATATTACCTCTGTAGGGTCAGTATGTACAGTAACATATATTACCTCTGTAGGGTCAGTATGTACAGTAACATATATTACCTCTGTAGGGTCAGTATGTACAGTAACATATATTACCTCTGTAGGGTCAGTATGTACAGTAACATATATTACCTCTGCAGGGTCAGTATGTACAGTAACATATATTACCTCTGTAGGGTCAGTATGTACAGTAACATATATTACCTCTGCAGGATCAGTATGTACAGTAACATATATTACCTCTGTAGGGTCAGTATGAACAGTAACATATATTACCTCTGTAAGTTCAGTATGTACAGTAACATATATTACCTCTGTAGGGTCAGTATGTACAGTAACATATATTACCTCTGTAGGGTCAGTATGTACAGTAACATATATTACCTCTGTAGGGTCAGTATGTACAGTAACATATATTACCTCTGCAGGGTCAGTATGTACAGTAACATATATTACCTCTGTAGGGTCAGTATGTACAGTAACATCTCTTACCTCTGTAGGGTCAGTATGAACAGTAACATATATTACCTCTGTAGGGTCAGTATGTACAGTAACATATATTACCTCTGTAGGTTCAGTATGTACAGTAATATATATTACCTCTGTAGGGTCAGTATGTACAGTAACATATATTACCTCTGTAGGGTCAGTATGTACAGTAACATATATTACCTCTGCAGGGTCAGTATGTACAGTAACATATATTACCTCTGTAGGGTCAGTATGTACAGTAACATATATTACCTCTGCAGGATCAGTATGTACAGTAACATATATTACCTCTGTAGGGTCAGTATGTACAGTAACATATATTACCTCTGTAGGGTCAGTATGTACAGTAACATATTACCTCTGTAGGGTCAGTATGTACAGTAACATATATTACCTCTGTAGGGTCAGTATGTACAGTAACATATATTACCTCTGTAGGGTCAGTATGTACAGTAACATATATTACCTCTGTAGGGTCAGTATGTACAGTAACATATATTACCTCTGTAGGGTCAGTATGTACAGTAACATATATTACCTCTGTAGGGTCAGTATGTACAGTAACATATATTACCTCTGTAGGGTCAGTATGTACAGTAACATATATTACCTCTGTAGGGTCAGTATGTACAGTAACATATATTACCTCTGTAGGGTCAGTATGTACAGTAACATATATTACCTCTGTAGGGTCAGTATGTACAGTAACATATATTACCTCTGTAGGGTCAGTATGTACAGTAACATATATTACCTCTGTAGGGTCAGTATGTACAGTAACATATATTACCTCTGTAGGGTCAGTATGTACAGTAACATATATTACCTCTGTAGGGTCAGTATGTACAGTAACATATATTACCTCTGTAGGGTCAGTATGTACAGTAACATATATTACCTCTGTAGGGTCAGTATGTACAGTAACATATATTACCTCTGTAGGGTCAGTATGTACAGTAACATATATTACCTCTGTAGGGTCAGTATGTACAGTAACATATATTACCTCTGTAGGGTCAGTATGTACAGTAACATATATTACCTCTGTAGGGTCAGTATGTACAGTAACATATATTACCTCTGTAGGGTCAGTATGTACAGTAACATATATTACCTCTGTAGGGTCAGTATGTACAGTAACATATATTACCTCTGTAGGGTCAGTATGTACAGTAACATATATTACCTCTGTAGGGTCAGTATGTACAGTAACATATATTACCTCTGTAGGGTCAGTATGTACAGTAACATATATTACCTCTGTAGGGTCAGTATGTACAGTAACATATATTACCTCTGTAGGGTCAGTATGTACAGTAACATATATTACCTCTGTAGGGTCAGTATGTACAGTAACATATATTACCTCTGTAGGGTCAGTATGTACAGTAACATATATTACCTCTGTAGGGTCAGTATGTACAGTAACATATATTACCTCTGTAGGGTCAGTATGTACAGTAACATATATTACCTCTGTAGGGTCAGTATGTACAGTAACATATATTACCTCTGTAGGGTCAGTATGTACAGTAACATATATTACCTCTGTAGGGTCAGTATGTACAGTAACATATATTACCTCTGTAGGGTCAGTATGTACAGTAACATATATTACCTCTGTAGGGTCAGTATGTACAGTAACATATATTACCTCTGTAGGGTCAGTATGTACAGTAACATATATTACCTCTGTAGGGTCAGTATGTACAGTAACATATATTACCTCTGTAGGGTCAGTATGTACAGTAACATATATTACCTCTGTAGGGTCAGTATGTACAGTAACATATATTACCTCTGTAGGGTCAGTATGTACAGTAACATATATTACCTCTGTAGGGTCAGTATGTACAGTAACATATATTACCTCTGTAGGGTCAGTATGTACAGTAACATATATTACCTCTGTAGGGTCAGTATGTACAGTAACATATATTACCTCTGTAGGGTCAGTATGTACAGTAACATATATTACCTCTGTAGGGTCAGTATGTACAGTAACATATATTACCTCTGTAGGGTCAGTATGTACAGTAACATATATTACCTCTGTAGGGTCAGTATGTACAGTAACATATATTACCTCTGTAGGGTCAGTATGTACAGTAACATATATTACCTCTGTAGGGTCAGTATGTACAGTAACATATATTACCTCTGTAGGGTCAGTATGTACAGTAACATATATTACCTCTGTAGGGTCAGTATGTACAGTAACATATATTACCTCTGTAGGGTCAGTATGTACAGTAACATATATTACCTCTGCAGGGTCAGTATGTACAGTAACATATATTACCTCTGTAGGGTCAGTATGTACAGTAACATATATTACCTCTGTAGGGTCAGTATGTACAGTAACATATATTACCTCTGCAGGGTCAGTATGTACAGTAACATATATTACCTCTGTAGGGTCAGTATGTACAGTAACATATATTACCTCTGTAGGGTCAGTATGTACAGTAACATATATTACCTCTGTAGGGTCAGTATGTACAGTAACATTTCTTACCTCTGTAGAGTCAGTATGTACAGTAACATATATTACCTCTGTAGGGTCAGTATGTACAGTAACATATATTACCTCTGTAGGGTCAGTATGTACAGTAACATATATTACCTCTGCAGGGTCAGTATGTACAGTAACATATATTACCTCTGTAGGGTCAGTATGTACAGTAACATATATTACCTCTGCAGGATCAGTATGTACAGTAACATATATTACCTCTTACCTCTGCAGGATCAGTATGTACAGTAACATATATTACCTCTGTAGGGTCAGTATGTACAGTAACATATATTACCTCTGTAGGATCAGTATGTACAGTAACATATATTACCTCTTACCTCTGCAGGATCAGTATGTACAGTAACATCTCTTACCTCTGTAGGGTCAGTATGTACAGTAACATATATTACCTCTGTAGGGTCAGTATGTACAGTAACATCTCTTACCTCTGCAGGATCAGTATGTACAGTAACATATATTACCTCTTACCTCTGCAGGGTCAGTATGTACAGTAACATATATTATCTCTGTAGGGTCAGTATGTACAGTAACATCTCTTACCTCTGCAGGGTCAGTATGTACAGTAACATATATTACCTCTGTAGGGTCAGTATGTACAGTAACATATATTACCTCTGTAGGGTCAGTATGTACAGTAACATATATTACCTCTGTAGGGTCAGTATGTACAGTAACATATATTACCTCTGTAGGGTCAGTATGTACAGTAACATATATTACCTCTGTAGGGTCAGTATGTACAGTAACATATATTACCTCTGTAGGGTCAGTATGTACAGTAACATATATTACCTCTGTAGGGTCAGTATGTACAGTAACATATATTACCTCTGTAGGGTCAGTATGTACAGTAACATATATTACCTCTGTAGGGTCAGTATGTACAGTAACATATATTACCTCTGTAGGGTCAGTATGAACAGTAACATATATTACCTCTGTAGGGTCAGTATGTACAGTAACATATATTACCTCTGTAGGGTCAGTATGTATAGTAACATATATTACCTCTTACCTCTGCAGGATCAGTATGTACAGTAACATATATTACCTCTTACCTCTGCAGGGTCAGTATGTACAGTATCATATATTACCTCTGTAGGGTCAGTATGTACAGTAACATATATTACCTCTGTAGGGTCAGTATGTACAGTAACATCTTACCTCTGCAGGGTCAGTATGTACAGTAACATATATTACCTCTGTAGGGTCAGTATGTACAGTAACATATATTACCTCTGCAGGGTCAGTATGTACAGTAACATATATTACCTCTGTAGGGTCAGTATGTACAGTAACATATATTACCTCTGCAGGATCAGTATGTACAGTAACATATATTACCTCTGCAGGATCAGTATGTACAGTAACATATATTACCTCTTACCTCTGCAGGGTCAGTATGTACAGTATCATATATTACCTCTGTAGGGTCAGTATGTACAGTAACATATATTACCTCTGTAGGGTCAGTATGTACAGTAACATCTCTTACCTCTGCAGGGTCAGTATGTACAGTAACATATATTACCTCTGCAGGGTCAGTATGTACAGTAACATCTCTTACCTCTGTAGGGTCAGTATTTACAGTAACATATATTACCTCTGTAGGGTCAGTATGTACAGTAACATATATTACCTCTGTAGGGTCAGTATGTACAGTAACATATATTACCTCTGTAGGGTCAGTATGTACAGTAACATCTCTTACCTCTGCAGGGTCAGTATGTACAGTAACATATATTATCTCTGTAGGGTCAGTATGTACAGTAACATATATTATCTCTGTAGGGTCAGTATGTACAGTAACATCTCTTACCTCTGCAGGGTCAGTATGTACAGTAACATATATTACCTCTGTAGGGTCAGTATGTACAGTAACATATATTACCTCTGTAGGGTCAGTATGTACAGTAACATATATTACCTCTGCAGGGTCAGTATGTACAGTAACATATATTACCTCTGTAGGGTCAGTATGTACAGTATCATATATTACCTCTGTAGGGTCAGTATGTACAGTAACATATATTACCTCTGTAGGGTCAGTATGTACAGTAACATATATTACCTCTGTAGGGTCAGTATGTACAGTAACATATATTACCTCTGTAGGGTCAGTATGTACAGTAACATATATTACCTCTGCAGGGTCAGTATGTACAGTAACATATATTACCTCTGTAGGGTCAGTATGTACAGTAACATATATTACCTCTGTAGGGTCAGTATGTACAGTAACATATATTACCTCTGCAGGGTCAGTATGTACAGTAACATATATTACCTCTGTAGGGTCAGTATGTACAGTAACATATATTACCTCTGTAGGGTCAGTATGTACAGTAACATATATTACCTCTGTAGGGTCAATATGAACAGTAACATATATTACCTCTGTAGGGTCAGTATGTACAGTAACATATATTACCTCTGCAGGGTCAGTATGTACAGTAACATATATTACCTCTGTAGGGTCAGTATGTACAGTAACATATATTACCTCTGTAGGGTCAGTATGTACAGTAACATATATTACCTCTGTAGGGTCAGTATGTACAGTAACATATATTACCTCTGTAGGGTCAGTATGTACAGTAACATATATTACCTCTGTAGGGTCAGTATGTACAGTAACATATATTACCTCTGTAGGGTCAGTATGTACAGTAACATATATTACCTCTGTAGGGTCAGTATGTACAGTAACATATATTACCTCTGTAGGGTCAGTATGTACAGTAACATATATTACCTCTGCAGGGTCAGTATGTACAGTAACATATATTACCTCTGTAGGGTCAGTATGTACAGTAACATATATTACCTCTGTAGGGTCAGTATGTACAGTAACATATATTACCTCTGCAGGGTCAGTATGTACAGTAACATATATTACCTCTGTAGGGTCAGTATGTACAGTAACATATATTACCTCTGCAGGGTCAGTATGTACAGTAACATATATTACCTCTGTAGGGTCAGTATGTACAGTAACATATATTACCTCTGCAGGGTCAGTATGTACAGTAACATATATTACCTCTGTAGGGTCAGTATGTACAGTAACATATATTACCTCTGTAGGGTCAGTATGTACAGTAACATATATTACCTCTGCAGGATCAGTATGTACAGTAACATATATTACCTCTGTAGGGTCAGTATGTACAGTAACATATATTACCTCTGCAGGGTCAGTATGTACAGTAACATATATTACCTCTGTAGGGTCAGTATGTACAGTAACATATATTACCTCTGTAGGGTCAGTATGTACAGTAACATATATTACCTCTGTAGGGTCAGTATGTACAGTAACATATATTACCTCTGTAGGGTCAGTATGTACAGTAACATATATTACCTCTGCAGGGTCAGTATGTACAGTAACATATATTACCTCTGTAGGGTCAGTATGTACAGTAACATATATTACCTCTGTAGGGTCAGTATGTACAGTAACATATATTACCTCTGTAGGGTCAGTATGTACAGTAACATATATTACCTCTGCAGGGTCAGTATGTACAGTAACATATATTACCTCTGTAGGGTCAGTATGTACAGTAACATATATTACCTCTGTAGGGTCAGTATGTACAGTAACATATATTACCTCTGCAGGGTCAGTATGTACAGTAACATATATTACCTCTGCAGGATCAGTATGTACAGTAACATATATTACCTCTGCAGGGTCAGTATGTACAGTAACATATATTACCTCTGTAGGGTCAGTATGTACAGTAACATATATTACCTCTGTAGGGTCAGTATGTACAGTAACATATATTACCTCTGCAGGGTCAGTATGTACAGTAACATATATTACCTCTGTAGGGTCAGTATGAACAGTAACATATATTACCTCTGCAGGGTCAGTATGTACAGTAACATATATTACCTCTGTAGGGTCAGTATGTACAGTAACATATATTACCTCTGTAGGGTCAGTATGTACAGTAACATATATTACCTCTGCAGGGTCAGTATGTACAGTAACATATATTACCTCTGCAGGGTCAGTATGTACAGTAACATATATTACCTCTGTAGGGTCAGTATGTACAGTAACATATATTACCTCTGTAGGGTCAGTATGTACAGTAACATCTATTACCTCTGCAGGGTCAGTATGTACAGTAACATATATTACCTCTGTAGGGTCAGTATGTACAGTAACATATATTACCTCTGTAGGGTCAGTATGTACAGTAACATATATTACCTCTGTAGGGTCAGTATGTACAGTAACATCTATTACCTCTGCAGGGTCAGTATGTACAGTAACATATATTACCTCTGTAGGGTCAGTATGTACAGTAACATATATTACCTCTGTAGGGTCAGTATGTACAGTAACATATATTACCTCTGTAGGGTCAGTATGTACAGTAACATATATTACCTCTGTAGGGTCAGTATGTACAGTAACATATATTACCTCTGTAGGGTCAGTATGTACAGTATCATATATTACCTCTGTAGGGTCAGTATGTACAGTATCATATATTACCTCTGTAGGGTCAGTATGTACAGTAACATATATTACCTCTGTAGGGTCAGTATGTACAGTAACATATATTACCTCTGTAGGGTCAGTATGTACAGTAACATATATTACCTCTGTAGGGTCAGTATGTACAGTAACATATATTACCTCTGTAGGGTCAGTATGTACAGTAACATATATTACCTCTGTAGGGTCAGTATGTACAGTAACATATATTACCTCTGTAGGGTCAGTATGTACAGTAACATATATTACCTCTGTAGGGTCAGTATGTACAGTAACATATATTACCTCTGTAGGGTCAGTATGTACAGTAACATATATTACCTCTGCAGGGTCAGTATGTACAGTAACATATATTACCTCTGTAGGGTCAGTATGTACAGTAACATATATTACCTCTGCAGGGTCAGTATGTACAGTAACATATATTACCTCTGTAGGGTCAGTATGTACAGTAACATATATTACCTCTGTAGGGTCAGTATGTACAGTAACATATATTACCTCTGTAGGGTCAGTATGTACAGTAACATCTCTTACCTCTGCAGGGTCAGTATGTACAGTAACATATATTACCTCTGTAGGGTCAGTATGTACAGTAACATATATTACCTCTGTAGGGTCAGTATGTACAGTAACATATATTACCTCTGTAGGGTCAGTATGTACAGTAACATATATTACCTCTGTAGGGTCAGTATGTACAGTAATATATATTACCTCTGCAGGGTCAGTATGTACAGTAACATATATTACCTCTGTAGGGTCAGTATGTACAGTAACATATATTACCTCTGTAGGGTCAGTATGTACAGTAACATATATTACCTCTGTAGGGTCAGTATGTACAGTAACATATATTACCTCTGTAGGGTCAGTATGTACAGTAACATATATTACCTCTGTAGGGTCAGTATGTACAGTAACATATATTACCTCTGCAGGGTCAGTATGTACAGTAACATCTATTACCTCTTCCCTCTGCCACACTCTGCAGAATCTTCTGTTCTTCTTTCAGCTGCTTCTCCTTGGCTGACTCTTTACGAGCTATGGACATGAACACAGTTTAGCATTTAACAAAAAGACAACTCAAGATCATTATACATTTCAGAATCCATAACTGGTTTGACCTTCTGTTTTCTACTACCCATGGACAAAACCCCCCATAATTCACCACACTGAACAATGATCATTCCAATTCTACCTGTGAAATGTATTACATGTCAAACTGCCACTGTTACCTTCAGCCTTTTCCTTGAGGACCTGGTGTTGATCCAGCAGGGAGACGTTAGAGCGTGGTCCCAGACCCTCGTCCTCATCTCTCTGCTCTCCTCCACTATCTTTCTGCTCCTCCTCTACCACCTTCCCTCGCAGACGCAGCATCTTAAGTTGCTGGGGGCACAGAGTGAGGGGGTTGATTGTGGAGGGAGAGATGGAGGGAGGAAAGTTATGGGTCATTGTGTTTGGTGGATCTACAGCACAAATCATTCTGACGCTGCCCAGTCATAGCTAATCCATGTCTGTCAGCTGCAGGCTCATACACACACACACACACACACACACACACACAGGGGAGGAATAAGAACGGGAGAGTGTGACTGTGTGTTTACCATGTGATGCTTTCTGATTTTGACAGGTACGTATGGGACATAGTCATCCTCTTCAGAAGGATGATCTGATCCGGACTTCTCATCCCCACAGGGTCTCTGTGGAAACAAAGTACACCGACATTACAAAAGGGGAAAGTGAAGTGGTCTACTCAGCTGCCGAACTAAACCATTTGCTAGTTAGCAAACAAAATACAAAAGCTACATCACAGATGAAAAGGGTAAATTAGTTAAGAGTAGCTATGTTATGTAGTCAAATATACTTCTAACGTTACAACTAGCTCAAAAGTGGACTAAAGCATGTCGCTACACCCGCATTAACATCTGCTAACCATGTGTACGTGACAAATAAAATGTGATTTAAAGGAGCCTAGAGTCTATGAATGGGTAAGTTACAACGGGATATATGCTAGCTAGCAAGCTAGATAGTGTGCTAACAATGCTAGCTAGGTTTGTTTTCCATAAAATGGAACACCACCTACCTTTTTAGACCGGTGTTCTGTCTCCATTTTATTGTGTTGAGTTATGGGTTGCTACTGTAGCCTGTTAAATGCTGTTTTGGTCAACTTTATTCCCCCAAATAGATGAAAAATACCCCACGTTTGCGCTGTAGGAAAACACTAAAGACGCAGTCCGATTGTTTCTGTACGGCGAGCAGGGAATGACAAATCGAACCAGCGTGAAAGACGTTTTGTAAAATCTTCGCTTTGGGCAGTCTGGCTGCAGAGTTTCTAAATCCAGAGGCGTAACATCGCGAGACTTCATCTTGTGAAACAGACCAAACCGGGGTTTGACAAGTCAATGAGAAGTGAAAAACGATTCCTTAGTCGTTCATTCTCTCGAAACATAAAGGCACATCCTAGATTCGAGCATATGTCTTAAATAGGCGAACATGGTATTACTCTAACGTTTTCAACAATGTTATATTGAAGGAGTGCCTTCGATTTGACGGACTGCACATCCGACAGAGGAAGAAAACTCGGCAGAAAATCTGTTTCCCTCCAGCATGTGTCGTTTTTTCGCCCACCAAACATGGAGTTTTTGTATGGAGGTCAATAAGAGTGTCGAATTTGGTCAACAACAAAACATTTAATGGCTTATTTGCTAGGTGAGGTTTATTTGATCGAAGTTTCGTAATGCTTAAGTTGTTACCAGTGTACTTATAAAAAAAAAAATATGACACGTGACATTCTGGCAACTGTGAGAGAATAAAAGCGTTATGCATGTCATGAGGCTAGTAACGTAGAGGCGGTGGACATCACAGCCTTCATCGAATATTCAAAATAAGTTTAGAATAATGAGACGTATCCATCACTAGACTGCCCGCCGTGCCGCTTTGTGGACAACGACTCCCATTGTTAGGGCGAAGAGACATGTATCTTGTCAGTATATCTATAATCTTTGGACCCTGTTTTTCATTTAAAAAAAATGTATTTAACCTTTAACTATGAAGTTCGCAATGACATCAGCTACAAGTGTGATCGTAAGCCAAAATCCATTTTCTCCCACTGCTGGCCACTGGGCTTCCTCTCATCGCCATATTTGGGGGTGAGTGGAGACGCCAACCGGATGCTTCAGATTTATACATCTGGTTAAACATCTGGCTCATTGTTCTATCTGTGGCATCCCTGTAGACCGTAGATCCTATTATGGTGTCTGTGAGTAGGTATTAATAACTCCGCCATGTTTCGTTGGACAAAGGCTATAAGGAAAATGAATGGCGTTTTTGGATAAACACGAAAAATAAGAATTGATGTAACAATAAAAAACACAAAGGCTTCATCATTTCATAAAGGTCGTGTTAACTGACTGCTGAGGTAACTCATTTCATAAAGGTCATGTTAACTGACTGCTGAGGTAACTCATTTCATAAAGGTCATGTTAACTGATTGCTGAGGTAACTCATTTCATAAAGGTCATGTTAACTGACTGCTGAGGTAACTCATTTCATAAAGGTCATGTTAACTGATTGCTGAGGTAACTCATTTCATAAAGGTCATGTTAACTGACTGCTGAGGTAACTCATTTCATAAAGGTCATGTTAACTGACTGCTGAGGTAACTCATTTCATAAAGGTCATGTTAACTGATTGCATACGTAACTCATTTCATAAAGTTCATGGGATCAACCAAAAAAGTTGGAAGTCCCACTCAGTGGACTACTTTAAAATGGTAGAAGCCCTCAAAAACAGCCGTATGGTCTCAAGAGGCCTCAATCATTCTATATGGCTGGAGTAAGAAGTTTGGGTAGCCACCCTCATGACTACACACTGTCAGGAAGACTTGGAGAGCTGGTGTCAGCCAGACCAAGTCTGGGCCTCCCGTGTCTGCCCTCCTCTGCTAGTCTGGACTTTAACATGATGACTTTGGTTGAAAATAACCTTTATCGATATTAGACAATTCTGAAACAAATGTATTTGTTTACATAATGCATCATATCATGAGACCTTAGCCTTCTGGCTAAAACCACTCAGAAAGCAAAAACACCACACTTGATTTAGTCAAAACTGCCATGTTTTAATCTTTCTGAATGAAAAGGTTTTCACAGTATCAAAAGTGAATAATAAAAAATATAAAAAACAAAAAAAGAAGCCAACTTGCCTTAGGCCTACTTTAATGGTTAAGTAAACATCTACATTCCACACATTTAAGATAATGTCTTCTAGTTGAATATAACCTGGATACAAAATTTCAGTTACAGATTTTCGGAAGAAAAAGAAAACCGACAATAGAACGTAAGACGGAAACCCTTTAAACATCGAAGCACCACTTCCTTCATAGCATCGTTTTGTGATCAGAAAGGGAACTGATCTAAGGTCAGGACTGCAGAATCAGACACGGAGTGACAGCAGACGTTCTTACTGAGGTGTATGACCCCCGAAGGTCAGAGTATTGTGCTTTTGTTTTTACCATGGTTGAAATCCTCACCCATTCTCAGAGAGACAGGTCATCATTATGGTGGAAATCCTCACCCATCCTCAGAGAGACAGGTCATCATTATGGTGGAAATCCTCAGAGAGACAGGTCATCATTATGGGGGAAATCCTCAGAGAGACAGGTCATCATTATGGGGGAAATCCTCAGAGAGACAGGTCATCATTATGGTGGAAATCCTCAGAGAGACAGGTCATCATTATGGTGGAAATCCTCAGAGAGACGGGTCATCATTATGGTGGAAATCCTCAGAGAGACAGGTCATCATTATGGTGGAAATCCTCAGAGAGACAGGTCATCATTATGGTGGAAATCCTCAGAGAGACAGGTCATCATTATGGTGGAAATCCTCAGAGAGACAGGTCATCATTATGGTGGAAATCCTCAGAGAGACAGGTCATCATTATGGTGGAAATCCTCATAGAGACAGGTCATCATTATGGTGGAAATCCTCAGAGAGACAGGTCATCATTATGGGGGAAATCCTCAGAGAGACAGGTCATCATTATGGTGGAAATCCTCAGAGAGACAGGTCATCATTATGGTGGAAATCCTCAGAGAGACAGGTCATCATTATGGGGGAAATCCTCAGAGAGACAGGTCATCATTATGGTGGAAATCCTCAGAGAGACAGGTCATCATTATGGTGGAAATCCTCAGAGAGACAGGTCATCATTATGGGGGAAATCCTCATAGAGACAGGTCATCATTATGGTGGAAATCCTCAGAGAGACAGGTCATCATTATGGGGGAAATCCTCAGAGAGACAGGTCATCATTATGGTGGAAATCCTCAGAGAGACAGGTCATCATTATGGTGGAAATCCTCAGAGAGACAGGTCATCATTATGGGGGAAATCCTCAGAGAGACAGGTCATCATTATGGGGGAAATCCTCAGAGAGACAGGTCATCATTATGGTGGAAATCCTCAGAGAGACAGGTCATCATTATGGTGGAAATCCTCAGAGAGACAGGTCATCATTATGGGGGAAATCCTCAGAGAGACAGGTCATCATTATGGTGGAAATCCTCATAGAGACAGGTCATCATTATGGTGGAAATCCTCAGAGAGACAGGTCATCATTATGGTGGAAAATCCTCACCCATCCTCAGAGAGACAGGTCATCATTATGGTGGAAATCCTCAGAGAGACAGGTCATCATTATGGTGGAAATCCTCAGAGAGACAGGTCATCATTATGGTGGAAATCCCCCCCCCCCCATCCTCAGAGAGACAGGTCATCATTATGGTGGAAATCCTCACCCATCCTCAGAGAGACAGGTCATCATTATGGTGGAAATCCTCAGAGAGACAGGTCATCATTATGGTGGAAATCCTCACCCATCCTCAGAGAGACAGGTCAGCATTGTAGATCTGTTGAAAAGGCTCGACAATCACTTATTTTATGTACGAACATTGAGATCAGGTAATGATTGAGGACATTTTTCAACTGAAAACAAAACCAGTCTGTTATTATTGGACAAGTCCAAGTCGTCTGTTCCTGTTCTCTTCCGTTTGATACCTAATGAATACAGTCCCGTATCAGCAGGAGGTGAGCCATCAAAACAACAGCATGAGGCAGCCATGGGTAACATCCCAAATGGAACCCTATTCCCCATATAGTGCCCTACCCAATGGGCCCCGGGGTCAAAAGTAGTGCACTATAAATCCGGAATAGGGTGCCATTTGAGACGTATCCAATGTTGAGAACATGGCCACAGTACAGAACTATATCACAGACCACCATGGGGGAAGATATCAGCTCTGATAGCAGCGAGATCGCCAACAACCAATGGGAGATATCATCTCTGATAGCCAACAACCAATGGGAGATATAATCTCTGATAGCCAATAACCAATGGGAGATATCATCTCTGATAGCAAAAGCATCGGCAACAACCAATGGGAGATATCATCTCTGATAGCAAAAACATTGCCAACAACCAATGGGAGATGCACTAAATGACCAAAGGTATGTGGACACGCCAACTGGATTCAGCTATTTCAGACACACCATTGCTAGCTGTTGTATAAAATCGAGCACACAGCCATGCAATCTCCATAGACAAACATTGTCAGTAGAATGGTCCGTACTGAAGAGCTCAGTGACTTTCAATGTGGCACCGTCATAGGATGCCACATTTCCAACAAGTCAGTATGTCAAATTTCTGCCCTGCTAGAGCTGAACCGATCAACTGTAAGTGCTGTTATTGTGAAGTGAAAAAGTCTAGGGGAAACAACGGCTCAGCCGCAAAGTGGTAGGCCACACAAGTTCACAGAACGGGATCGTCGAGTGCTGAAGTTCGTAGCTCGTAACAGTCATCTGTCCTCGGTCGCAACACTCACTACCGAGTTCCAAACTGCCGCTGGAAGCAAAGTCAGCACCGGAACTGTTCTTTGGAAGCTTCATGAAATGTGTTTCCGTGGCAGAGCAGCCGCACACAAGCCTAACATCACCATGCGCAATGCCAAGCGTCGGCTGGAGTGGTGTAAAGCTCACCGCCATTGGACTCTGTAACAGTGGAAACGCGTTCTCTGGAGTGATGAATCACGCTTCACCATCTGGCAGTCCGACGGACAAATCTGGGTTCGGCGGATGCCAGGAGAACGCTACCTGCCCGGATGCATAGTGACCACGGTAAAGTTTGGTGGAGGAGGAATAATGGTCTGGGTCTGTTTTTCATGGTTCAGGCCCCTTAGTTCCAGTGAAGGGAAATCTTAACGCTACATCATACAATGACATTCTAGATGATTCTGTGCTTCCAACTTTGTTGCAACAGTTTGGGGAAGGCTCTTTCCTGTTTCAGCATGACAATGCCCCCGTGCACAAAGCGAGGTACATACAGAAATGGTTAGTCGGTGTGGAAGAACTTAACTGGCCTGCACAGAGCCCTGACCTCAACCCTATCAAACACCTTTGGGATGAATTGGAACGCCGACTGTGAGCCAGGCCTAATCGCCCAACATTAGTGCCCGACCTCACTAATACTCGTGGCTGAATGAAAGCAAGTCCCCCACAACAATGTTCCAACATCTAGAGGAAAGTCTACCCAGAAGAGTGGAGGCTGTTATAGCAGCAAAGGGGGAACAACTGCATTTTGGAATGAGATGTTCGACGAGCAGGTGTCCACATACACTACATGACCAAAAGTATCACCTCTGACAGCAGATACATCACCAACAGCCAATGGGAGATATCACCTCTGACAGCAGATACATCACCAACAGCCAATGGGAGATATCACCTCTGACAGCAGATACATCACCAACAGCCAATGGGAGATATCACCTCTGACAGCAGATACATCACCAACAGCCAATGGGAGATATCACCTCTGACAGTAGTTACATCACCAACAACCAATGGGAGATATCACCTCTGACAGCAGATACATCACCAACAGCCAATGGGAGATATCACCTCTGACAGTAGTTACATCACCAACAGCCAATGGGAGATATCACCTCTGACAGCAGATACATCACCAACAGCCAATGGGAGATATCACCTCTGACAGTAGTTACATCACCAACAACCAATGGGAGATATCACCTCTGACAGCAGATACATCACCAACAACCAATGGGAGAAATCACCTCTGACAGCAGATACATCACCAACAGCCAATGGGAGATATCACCTCTGACAGCAGATACATCACCAACAACCAATGGGAGAAATCACCTCTGACAGCAGATACATCACCAACAGCCAATGGGAGATATCACCTCTGACAGTAGTTACATAAAATGGGACATTTTACTTTGAAGCATAAAGAGAAATATGGAGAATGGCCCCGATATCAGAACGACATTGGGAGGCTGACCACTAAAGATAACCGTGACTTATATAGATTACAGAGGAGAAATCATTCTGGTTTCATCCATCTTGTAAAGATGTAATGATTCTGAGTTTTAAAACACAGTAGTCAGATAAATTTTGTTTTCTTTGTTTAAAAAAAATAATATATAATTTCATGTCATTTCATGGGGCTTCCGTGTCATCAATAGCATTGTACAACGAGGGTATTGATCCATGGGGCTTCCGTGTCATCAATAGCATGGTACAACGAGGGTATTGAATCCATGGGGCTTCCGTGTCATCAATAGCATTGTACAACGAGGGTATTGATCCATGGGGCTTCCATGTCATCAATAGCATTGTACAACGAGGGTATTGATCCATGGGGCTTCCGTGTCATCAATAGCATTGTACAACGAGGGTATTGATCTATGGGGCTTCCGTGTCATCAATAGCATGGTACAACGAGGGTATTGAATCCATTGATCCATGGGGCTTCCGTGTCATCAATAGCATTGTACAACGAGGGTATTGATCCATGGGGCTTCCATGTCATCAATAGCATGGTACAACGAGGGTATTGATCCATGGGGCTTCCGTGTCATCAATAGCATTGTACAACGAGGGTATTGATCCATGGGGCTTCCGTGTCATCAATAGCATGGTACAACGAGGGTATTGAATCCATTGATCCATGGGGCTTCCGTGTCATCAATAGCATTGTACAACGAGGGTATTGATCCATGGGGCTTCCGTGTCATCAATAGCATGGTACAACGAGGGTATTGAATCCATTGATCCATGGGGCTTCCATGTCATCAATAGCATTGTACAACGAGGGTATTGATCCATGGGGCTTCCATGTCATCAATAGCATTGTACAACGAGGGTATTGATCCATGGGGCTTCCGTGTCATCAATAGCATTGTACAACGAGGGTATTGATCCATGGGGCTTCCATGTCATCAATAGCATTGTACAACGAGGGTATTGATCCATGGGGCTTCCGTGTCATCAATAGCATGGTACAACGAGGGTATTGAATCCATTGATCCATGGGGCTTCCATGTCATCAATAGCATTGTACAACGAGGGTATTGATCCATGGGGCTTCCATGTCATCAATAGCATTGTACAACGAGGGTATTGATCCATGGGGCTTCCATGTCATCAATAGCATTGTACAACGAGGGTATTGATCCATGGGGCTTCCATGTCATCAATAGCATTGTACAACGAGGGTATTGATCCATGGGGCTTCCATGTCATCAATAGCATTGTACAACGAGGGTATTGATCCATGGGGCTTCCATGTCATCAATAGCATTGTACGAGGGTAGTAAATCCATTGATCCATGGGGCTTCCATGTCATCAATAGCATTGTACAACGAGGGTATTGATCCATGGGGCTTCCATGTCATCAATAGCATGGTACAACGAGGGTATTGATCCATGGGGCTTCCATGTCATCAATAGCATTGTACAACGAGGGTATTGATCCATGGGGCTTCCATGTCATCAATAGCATTGTACAACGAGGGTATTGATCCATGGGGCTTCCATGTCATCAATAGCATTGTACGAGGGTAGTAAATCCATTGATCCATGGGGCTTCCATGTCATCAATAGCATTGTACAACGAGGGTATTGATCCATGGGGCTTCCATGTCATCAATAGCATTGTACAACGAGGGTATTGATCCATGGGGCTTCCATGTCATCAATAGCATTGTACAACGAGGGTATTTAATCCATTGATCCATGGGGCTTCCGTGTCATCAATAGCATGGTACAACGAGGGTATTGATCCATGGGGCTTCCGTGTCATCAATAGCATTGTACAACGAGGGTATTGATCTATGGGGCTTCCATGTCATCAATAGCATTGTACAACGAGGGTATTTAATCCATTGATCCATGGGGCTTCCGTGTCATCAATAGCATGGTACAACGAGGGTATTGATCCATGGGGCCCCGTGTCATCAATAGCATTGTACAACGAGGGTATTGATCCATGGGGCTTCCATGTCATCAATAGCATTGTACAACGAGGGTATTTAATCCATTGATCCATGGGGCTTCCGTGTCATCAATAGCATGGTACAACGAGGGTATTGATCCATGGGGCTTCCGTGTCATCAATAGCATTGTACAACGAGGGTATTGATCCATGGGGCTTCCATGTCATCAATAGCATGGTACAACGAGGGTATTGATCCATGGGGCTTCCGTGTCATCAATAGCATGGTACAACGAGGGTATTGATCCATGGGGCTTCCATGTCATCCACTGCTGTTGATTCCTACAAAGTTTGAGGAACATTGATCAACTACACCATAATGACTAACTCAACGGGACTCTTGGGATGCAACCCGAGAATAGGGCGCCATCTTGAACTACAAACCATTAATGAATGACCAGCGTTGGTTCAGCCTATGATGTCATATTGCGGGGAAAGGTTGGCACAATCAGAGTAGTACGATTGAGGTCATGAGAACACAATACCAGGGTGGATAACCAACCCACACATGGTGTCTATGACAGTATAGATAACCAGCCCACACATGGTGTCTATGACAGTATACATAACCAGCCCACACATGGTGTCTATGACAGTATAGATAACCAGCCCACACATGGTGTCTATGACAGTATACATAACCAGCCCACACATGGTGTCTATGACAGTATAGTCACCCAGCCCACACATGGTGTCTGACAGTATAGATACCCAGCCCACACATGGTGTCTATGACAGTATACATAACCAGCCCACACATGGTGTCTGTGTCTATGACAGTATAGATAACCAGCCCACACATGGTGTCTATGACAGTATAGATAACTAGCCCACACATGGTGTCTATGACAGTATACATAACCAGCCCACACATGGTGTCTGTGTCTATGACAGTATAGATAACGAGCCCACACATGGTGTCTATGACAGTATAGATAACTAGCCCACACATGGTGTCTGTGTCTATGACAGTATAGATAAAAAGCCCACACATGGTGTCTATGACAGTATAGATAACTAGCCCACACATGGTGTCTATGACAGTATAGATAACTACCCCACACATGGTAGTGGTGTCTATGACAGTATAGATAACCAACCCACACATGGTGGTGGTGTCTATGACAGTATAGATAACCAGCCCACACATGGTGTCTATGACAGTATAGATAACTAGCCCACACATGGTGTCTATGACAGTATAGATAACTAGCCCACACATGGTGTCTATGACAGTATAGATAACTAGCCCACACATGGTGTCTATGACAGTATAGATAACTAGCCCACACATGGTGTCTATGACAGTATAGATAACTAGCCCACACATGGTGTCTGACAGTATAGATAACTAGCCCACACATGGTGTCTATGACAGTATAGATAACCAACCCATAACATGGTGTCTATGACAGTATAGATAACCAGCCCACACATGGTGGTGGTGTCAATGACAGTATACATAACCAGCCCACACATGGTGTCTATGACAGTATAGATAACCAGCCCACACATGGAGTCTATGACAGTGTAGATAACCAACCCACACATGGTAGTGGTGTCTATGACAGTATATATAACCAACCCACACATGGTGGTGGTGTCTATGCCAGTATAGATAACCAGCCCACACATGGTGTCTATGACAGTATAGATAACCAGCCCACACATGGTGGTGGGGTCTATGACAGTATAGATAACCAGCCCACACATGGTGTCTATGACAGTATAGATAACCAGCCCACACATGGTGTCTATGACAGTATAGATAACCAGCCCACACATGGTAGTGGTGTCTATGACAGTATAGATAACCAGCCCACACATGGTGTCTATGACAGTATAGATAACCAGCCCACACATGGTAGTGGTGTCTATGACAGTATAGATAACCAGCCCACACATGGTGTCTATGACAGTATAGATAACCAACCCACACATGGTGGTGGTGTCTATGACAGTATAGATAACCAGCCCACACATGGTAGTGGTGTCTATGACAGTATAGATAACCAGCCCACACATGGTGGTGGTGTCTATGACAGTATAGATAACCAGCCCACACATGGTGGTGGTGTCTATGACAGTATAGATAACCAGCCCACACATGGTGGTGGTGTCTATGACAGTATAGATAACCAGCCCACACATGATGTCTATGACAGTATAGATAACCAACCCACACATGGTAATGAGCATTTTTCTACGGCTGGCCATGCTTTCCACCTGGCTACCCCTCCCCACAGCAACTCGCCAAACCTCCCCCACTTCTCCTTTACCCAAATCCAGATAGCTGATGTTCTGAAAGAGCTGCAAAATCTGGACCCCTACAAATCAGCCGGGCTAGACAATCTGGACACTCTCTTTCTAAAAGTATCTGCCGAAATTGTTGCAACGCCTATTACTAGCCTGTTCAACCTCTCTTCCGTATCGTCTGAGATTCCCAAATATTGGAAAGCTGCCGCGGTCATCTCCCTCTTCAAAGGGGGAGACACTCTAGACCCAAACTGTTACAGACCTATATCTATCCTACCCTGTCTTTCTAAGGTCTTCGAAAGCCAAGTTAACAAACAGATTACCGACCATTTCAAATCCCACCGTACCTTCTCCGCTATGCAATCTGGTTTCAGAGCTGGTCATTGGTGCACCTTAGCCACGCTCAAGGTCCTAAACGATATCATAACAGCCATCGATAAGAGACATTACTGTGCAGCCATATTCATCGACCTGGCTAAGGCTTTCGACTCTGTCAATCACCACATCCTCATCGGTAGACTCAACAGCCTTGGTTTCTCAAATGACTGCCTCGCCTGGTTCACCAACTACTTCTGACAGAGTTCAGTGTCTGAAATCGGAGGGCCTGTTATCCGGACCTCTGGCAGTCTCTATGGGGGTACCACAGGGTTCAATTCTCGGGCCGACTCTTTTCTCTGTTTACATCAATGATGTTGCTCTTGCTGCGGGCGATTCTCTGATCCACCTCTATGCAGACGACACCATTCTGTATACTTCCGGCCCTTCCTTGGACACTGTGTTAACTAACCTCCAGATGAGCTTCAATGCCATACAACTCTCCTTCCGTGGCCTCCAACTGCTCTTAAATGCAAGTAAAACTAAATGCATGCTCTTCAACCGATCGCTGCCCGCACCCACCCGCCCATCCAGCATCACTACTCTGGACGGTTCTGACTTAGAATATGTGGACAACTACAAATACCTAGGTGTCTGGTTAAACTGTAAACTCTCCTTCCAGACTCACATTAAACATCTCCAATCCAAAATTAAATCTAGAATCGGCTTCCTATTTCACAACAAAGCATCGTTTACTCATGCTGCCAAACACACCCTCGTAAAACTGACCATCCTACCGATCCTCGACTTCGGCGATGTCATTTACAAAATAGCCTCCAATACTCTACTCAACAAATTGGATGCAGTCTATCACAGTGCCATCCGTTTTGTCACCAAAGCCCCATACACTACCCACCACTGCGACCTGTACGTTCTCGTTGGCTGGCCGTCGCTCCATACTCATCGCCAAACCCACTGGCTCCAGGTCATCTACAAGTCTTTGCTAGGTAAAGCTCCACCTTATCTCAGCTCACTGGTCACCATAGCAGCACCCACTCGTAGCACGCGCTCCAGCAGGTATATCTCACTGGTCACCCCCAAAGCCAATTCCTCCTTTGACCACCTCTCCTTTCAGTTCTCTGCTGCCAATGACTGGAACGAACTGCAAAAATCACTAAAGCTGGAGACTCATATCTCCCTCACTAGATTTAAGCACCAGCTGTCAGAGCAGCTCACAGATCACTGCACCTGTACATAGCCCATCTGTAAATAGCCCATCCAATCTACCTCATCCCCATACTGTATTTATTTATCTTTATCTGCACCCCAGTATCTCTACTTGCACATTCATCTTCTGCACATTCTACCATTCCAGTATTTAGTTGCTATATTGTAATTACTTCGCCACCATGGGCAATTCATTGCCTTACCTCTCTTATCCTACCTCATTTGCACATGCTGTATATAGTTTTTCTACTGTATTATTGATTGTATGTTTTGTTTATTCCATGTGTAACTCTGTGTAGTTGTTTGCTTTATCTTGGCCAGGTCACAGTTGTAAATGAGAACTTGTTCTCAACTAGTCTAATTAACCAGGTCTACCTGGTTAACTAAAGGTGAAATATAATAAAATAATAAAAAACACATGGTGGTGGTGTCTATGACAGTATAGATAACCAGCCCACACATGGTGGTGGTGTCTATGACAGTATAGATAACCAGCCGACACATGGTGGTGGTGTCTATGACAGTGTAGATAACCAGCCAACACATGGTGGTGGTGTCTATGACAGTATAGTTAACCAACCCACACATGGTGGTGGTGTCTATGACAGTATAGATAACCAACCCACACATGGTAGTGGTGTCTATGGCAGTATAGATAACCAGCCCTCACATGGTGGTGGTGTCTATGACAGTATAGATAACCAACCCACACATGGTAGTGGTGTCTATGACAGTATAGATAACCAGGCCACAAATGGTGTCTATGACAGTATAGATAACCAGCCCACACATGGTGGTGGTGTCTATGACAGTATAGATAACCAACCCACACATGGTGTATGTGTCTATGACAGTATAAATAACCAACCCACACATGGTGGTGTCTATGACAATTTAGATAACCAACTCACACATGCTGTCTATGACAATTTAGATAACCAACTCACACATGGTGGTGGTGTCTATGACAGTATAGATAACCAACCCACACATGGTGTATGTGTCTATGACAGTATAGATAACCAGCCCACACATGGCGTCTATGACAGTATAGATAACCATCCCACACATGGTGTCTATGACAGTACAGATAACCAGCCCACACATGGCGTCTATGACAGTATAGATAACCAGCCCACACATGGCGTCTATGACAGTATAGATAACCAGCCCACACATGGTGTCTATGACAGTATAGATAACCAACCCACACATGGTGGTGGTGGTCTATGACAGTATAGATACCCAGCCCACACATGGTGGTGGTGTCTATGACAGTATAGATAATCAACCCACACATGGTGGTGGTGTTTATGACAGTATAGATAACCAGCCCACACATGGTGTCTATGACAGTATAGATAACCAGCCGACACATGGTGTCTATGACAGTATAGATAACCAGCCCACACATGGTGTCTATGACAGTATAGATAACCAACCCACACATGGTGAATATGACAGTATAGATTACCAACCCACACATGGTGTCTATGACAGTATAGATAACCAACCCACACATGGTGTCTATGACAGTATAGATAACAAACCCACACATGGTGTATATGACAGTATAGATAACCAGCCCACACATGGTGGCTGTGTCTATGACAGTATAAATAACCAACCCACACATGGTGTCTATGACAGTATAGATAACCAGCCCACACATGGTGGCTGTGTCTATGACAGTATAAATAACCAGCCCACACATGGCGTCTATGACAGTATAGATAACCAACCCACACATGGTGTCTATGACAGTATAGATAACCGGCCCACACATGGTGTCTATGACAGTATGGATAACCAGCCCAAACATGGTGTCTATGACAGTATAGATAACCAACCCACACATGGTGGTGGTGGTCTATGACAGTATAGATACCCAGCCCACACATGGTGGTGGTGTCTATGACAGTATAGATAATCAACCCACACATGGTGGTGGTGTTTATGACAGTATAGATAACCATCCCACACATGGTGTCTATGACAGTACAGATAACCAGCCCACACATGGCGTCTATGACAGTATAGATAACCAGCCCACACATGGCGTCTATGACAGTATAGATAACCAGCCCACACATGGTGTCTATGACAGTATAGATAACCAACCCACACATGGTGGTGGTGGTCTATGACAGTATAGATACCCAGCCCACACATGGTGGTGGTGTCTATGACAGTATAGATAATCAACCCACACATGGTGGTGGTGTTTATGACAGTATAGATAACCAGCCCACACATGGTGTCTATGACAGTATAGATAACCAGCCCACACATGGTGTCTATGACAGTATAGATAACCGGCCCACACATGGTGTCTATGACAGTATAGATAACCGGCCCACACATGGTGTCTATGACAGTATAGATAACCAGCCCAAACATGGTGTCTATGACAGTATAGATAACCAGCCCACACATGGTGTCTATGACAGTATAGATAACCAGCCCACACATGGTGTCTATGACAGTATAGATAACCAGCCCACACATGGTGTCTATGACAGTATAGATAACCAACCCACACATGAGGGCTATGACAGTATAGGTAACAAACCCACACATGGTGTCTATGACAGTATAGATAACCAGCCGACACATGGTGTCTATGACAGTATAGATAACCAGCCCACACATGGTGTCTATGACAGTATAGATAACCAACCCACACATGGTGAATATGACAGTATAGATTACCAACCCACACATGGTGTCTATGACAGTATAGATAACCAACCCACACATGGTGTCTATGACAGTATAGATAACAAACCCACACATGGTGTATATGACAGTATAGATAACCAGCCCACACATGGTGTCTATGACAGTATAGATAACCAGCTCACACATGATGTCTATGACAGTATAGATAACCAACCCACACATGGTGGCTGTGTCTATGACAGTGTAAATAACCAACCCACACATGGTGTCTATGACAGTATAGATAAGCAGCCCACACATGGTGGCTGTGTCTATGACAGTATAAATAACCAACCCACACATGGTGTCTATGACAGTATAGATAACCAGCCCACACATGGTGGCTGTGTCTATGACAGTATAAATAACCAGCCCACACATGGCGTCTATGACAGTATAGATAACCAACCCACACATGGTGTCTATGACAGTATAGATAACCAACCCACACATGGTGTCTATGACAGTATGGATAACCAGCCCAAACATGGTGTCTATGACAGTATAGATAACCAGCCCACACATGGTTTCAATGACAGTATAGATAACCAGCCCACACATGGTGTCTATGACAGTATAGATAACCAACCCACACATGGTGGCTATGACAGTATAGATAACCAGCCCACACATGGTGGCTATGACAGTATAGATAACCAACCCACACATGGTGGCTATGACAGTATAGATAACCAGCCCACACATGGTGGCTCTGACAGTATAGATAACCAGCCCACACATGGTGGCTATGAAAGTATAGATAACCAGCCAACACATGGTGTCTATGACAGTATAGATAACCAGCCCACAAATGGTGTCTATGACAGTATAGATAACCAGCCCACACATGGTGTCTATGACAGTATAGATTACCAACCCACACATGGTGTCTATGACAGTATAGATAACCAGCCCACACATGGTGTCTATGACAGTATAGATAACCAGCCCACACATGGTGTCTATGACAGTATAGATAAACAGCCCACACATGGCGTCTATGACAGTATAGATAACCAACCCACACATGGTGTCTATGACAGTATAGATAACCAGCCCACACATGGTGTCTATGACAGTATAGATAACCAACCCACCCATGGTGTCTATGACAGTATAGATAACAAACCCACACATGGTGTCTATGACAGTATAGATAACCAGCCCACACATGGTGTCTATGACAGTATAGATAACCAGCCCACACATGGTGTCTATGACATTATAGATAACCAACCCACACATGGTGTCTATGACAGTATAGATTACCAACCCGCACATGGTGTCTATGACAGTATAGATAAACAACCCACACATGGTGTCTATGACAGTATAGATAACAAACCCACACATGGTGTCTATGACAGTATAGATAACCAGCCCACACATGGTGGCTATGACAGTATAGATAACCATCCCACACATGGTGGCTATGACAGTATAGATAACCAACCCACACATGGTGGCTATGACAGTATAGATAACCAGCCCACACATGGTGGCTATGACAGTATAGATAACCAGCCCACACATGATGTCTATGACAGTATAGATAACCAACCCACACATGGTGTCTATGACAGTATAGATAACCGGCCCACACATGGTGTCTATGACAGTATAGATAACCGGCCCACACATGGTGTCTATGACAGTATTGATAACCAGCCCAAACATGGTGTCTATGACAGTATAGATAACCAGCCCACACATGGTGTCTATGACAGTATAGATAACCAGCCCACACATGGTGTCTATGACAGTATAGATAACCAGCCCACACATGGTGTCTATGACAGTATAGATAACCAACCCACACATGGTGAATATGACAGTATAGATTACCAACCCACACATGGTGTCTATGACAGTATAGATAACCAGCCCACACATGGTGTATATGACAGTATAGATAACAAACCCACACATGGTGTATATGACAGTATAGATAACCAGCCCACACATGGTGTCTATGACAGTATAGATAACCAGCCCACACATGGTGTCTATGACAGTATAGATAACCAGCTCACACATGATGTCTATGACAGTATAGATAACCAACCCACACATGATGTCTATGACAGTATAGATAACTAGCCCACACATGGTGGCTGTGTCTATGACAGTGTAAATAACCAACCCACACATGGTGTCTATGACAGTATAGATAACCAGCCCACACATGGTGGCTGTGTCTATGACAGTATAAATAACCAACCCACACATGGTGTCTATGACAGTATAGATAACCAGCCCACACATGGTGGCTGTGTCTATGACAGTATAAATAACCAGCCCACACATGGTGTCTATGACAGTATAGATAACCGGCCCACACATGGTGTCTATGACAGTATAGATAACCGGCCCACACATGGTGTCTATGACAGTATGGATAACCAGCCCAAACATGGTGTCTATGACAGTATAGATAACCAGCCCACACATGGTTTCTATGACAGTATAGATAACCAGCCCACACATGGTGTCTATGACAGTATAGATAACCAACCCACACATGGTGGCTATGACAATATAGATAACCAGCCCACACATGGTGGCTATGACAGTATAAATAACCAACCCACACATGGTGGCTATGACAGTATAGATAACCAGCCCACACATGGTGGCTATGACAGTATAGATAACCAGCCCACACATGGTGGCTATGAAAGTATAGATAACAAACCCACACATGGTGTCTATGACAGTATAGATAACCAGCCCACACATGGTGTCTATGACAGTATAGATAACCAACCCACACATGGTGTCTATGACAGTATAGGTTACCAACCCACACATGGTGTCTATGACAGTATAGATAACCAGCCCACACATGATGTCTATGACAGTATAGATAACCAACCCACACATGGTGTCTATGACAGTATAGATAACCAGCCCACACATGGTGGCTGTGTCTATGACAGTATAAATAACCAACCCACACATGGTGTCTATGACAGTATAGATAACCAGCCCACACATGGTGGCTGTGTCTATGACAGTATAAATAACCAACCCACACATGGTGTCTATGACAGTATAGATAACCAACCCACACATGGTGTCTATGACAGTATAGATAACCAGCCCACACATGGTGTCTATGACAGTATAGATAACCAGCCCACACATGGTGTCTATGACAGTATAGATAACCAGCCCACACATGGTGTCTATGACAGTATAGATAACCAGCCCACACATGGTGTCTATGACAGTATAGATAACCAGCCCACACATGGCGTCTATGACAGTATAGATAACCAACCCACACATGGTGTCTATGACAGTATAGATAACCAGCCCAAACATGTTGTCTATGACAGTATAGATAGACACCATGTTTGGGTTGGTTATGAAAGTATAGATAACCAACCCATAACAGCCCCTGTGATATGCAACTTTTCACGTTAAGTTAGGAAAGCATCTTTCACGGTAATGAGCATTTTTCTACGACTGGCCATGCTTTCCACCTGGCTACCCCTCCCCACAGCAACTCGCATAAACCTCCCCCACTTCTCCTTTACCCAAATCCAGATAGCTGATGTTCTGAAAGAGCTGCAAAATCTGGACCCCTACAAATCAGCCGGGCTAGACAATCTAGACACTCTCTTTCTAAAAGTATCTGACGAAATTGTTGCAACCCCTATTACTAGCCTGTTCAACCTCTCTTTCGTATCGTCTGAGATTCCCAAAGATTGGGAAAGCTGCTGTGGTCATCCCCCTCTTCAAAGGGGGAGACACTCTAGACCCAAACTGTTACAGACCTATATCTATCCTGCCCTGCCTTTCGAAAGGTCTTTGAAAGCCAAGTCAACAAACAGATTACCGACCATTTCAAATCCCACCGTACCTTCTCCGCTATGCAATCTGGTTTCAGAGCTGGTCATGGGTGCAACTCAGCCACGCTCAAGGTCCTAAACGATATCATAACCACCATCGATAAAAGACATTACTGTGCAGCCGTCTTCATCGATCTGGCCAAGGCTTTCGACTCAATCACCGTATTCTTATCGGCAGACTCAACAGCCTTGGTTTCTCAAATGACTGCCTCGCCTGGTTCACCAACTACTTCTCAGACAGAGTTCAGTGTGTCAAATCGGAGGGCCTGTTGTCCGGACCTCTGGCAGTCTCTATGGGGGTGCCACAGGGTTCAATTCTCGGGCCGACACTTTTCTCTGTATACATCAATGATGTTGCTCTTGCTGCGGGTGATTCTCTGATCCACCTCTACGCAGACCACACCATTCTGTATACTTCTGGCACTTCTTTGGACACTGTGTTAAGTAACCTCCAGATGAGCTTCAATGCCATACAACTCTCCTTCCGTGGCCTCCAACTGCTCTTAAATGCAAGTAAAACTAAATGCATGCTCTTCAACCGATCGCTGCCCGCACCCACCCGCCCATCCAGCATCACTACTCTGGACGGTTCTGACTTAGAATATGTGGACAACTACAAATACCTAGGTGTCTGGTTAAACTGTAAACTCTCCTTCCAGACTCACATTAAACATCTCCAATCCAAAATTAAATCTAGAATCGGCTTCTTATTTCGCAACAAAGCATCCTTCACTCATGCCGCCAAACATACCCTTGTAAAACTGACTATCCTACCGATCCTCGACTTCGGCGATGTCATTTACAAAATAGCCTCCAACACTCTACTCAATAAATTGGATGCAGTCTATCACAATGCCATCCGTTTTGTCACCAAAGCCCCATACACTACCCACCACTGCGACCTGTACGTTCTCGTTGGCTGGCCGTCGCTCCATACTCATTGCCAAACCCACTGGCTCCAGGTCATCTACAAGTCTTTGCTAGGTAAAGCTCCACCTTATCTCAGCTCACTGGTCACCATAGCAGCACCCACCCGTAGCACGCGCTCCAGCAGGTATATCTCACTGGTCACCCCCAAAACCAATTCCTCCTTTGACCGCCTCTCCTTTCAGTTCTCTGCTGCCAATGACTGGAACGAACTGCAAAAATCACTAAAGCTGGAGACTCATATCTCCCTCACTAGCTTTAAGCACCAGCTGTCAGAGCAGCTCACAGATCACTGCACCTGTACATAGCCCATCTGTAAATAGCCCATCCAATCTACCTCATCCCCATACTGTATTTATTTATCTTTATCTGCACCCCAGTATCTCTACTTGCACATTCATCTTCTGCACATTCTACCATTCCAGTATTTAGTTGCTATATTGTAATTACTTCGCCACCATGGGCAATTCATTGCCTTACCTCTCTTATCCTACCTCATTTGCACATGCTGTATATAGTTTTTCTACTGTATTATTGATTGTATGTTTTGTTTATTCCATGTGTAACTCTGTGTAGTTGTTTGTTTCGAACTGCTATGCTTTATCTTGGCCAGGTCACAGTTGTAAATGAGAACTTGTTCTCAACTAGTCTAGTTAACCAGGTCTACCTGGTTAACTAAAGGTGAAATATAATAAAATAATAAAAAACACATGGTGGTGGTGTCTATGACAGTATAGATAACCAGCCCACACATGGTGGTGGTGTCTATGACAGTATAAATAACCAGCCGACACATGGTGGTGGTGTCTATGACAGTGTAGATAACCAGCCGACACATGGTGGTGGTGTCTATGACAGTATAGATAACCAGCCCACACATGGTGGCTGTGTCTATGACAGTATAAATAACCAACCCACACATGGTGTCTATGACAGTATAGATAACCGGCCCACACATGGTGTCTATGACAGTATAGATAACCGGCCCACACATGGTGTCTATGACAGTATAGATAACCGGCCCACACATGGTGTCTATGACAGTATAGATCACCAGCCCAAACATGGTGTCTATGACAGTATAGATCACCAGCCCGCACATGGTGTCTATGACAGTATAGATAACCAGCCCACACATGGTGTCTATGACAGTATAGATAACCAACCCACACATGGTGGCTATGACAGTATAGATAACAAACCCACACATGGTGTCTATGACAGTATAGATAACCAGCCCACACATGGTGTCTATGACAGTATAGATAACCAACCCACACATGGTGTCTATGACAGTATAGATTACCAACCCACACATGGTGTCTATGACAGTATAGATAACCAACCCGCACATGGTGTCTATGACAGTATAGATAACAAACCCACACATGGTGTCTATGACAGTATAGATAACCAGCCCACACATGGTGTCTATGACAGTATAGATAACCAGCCCACACATGATGTCTATGACAGTATAGATAACCAACCCACACATGATGTCTATGACAGTATAGATAACTAGCCCACACATGGTGGCTGTGTCTATGACAGTATAAATAACCAACCCACACATGGTGTCTATGACAGTATAGATAACCAGCCCACACATGGTGGCTGTGTCTATGACAGTATAAATAACCAACCCACACATGGTGTCTATGACAGTATAGATAACCAGCCCACACATGGTGGCTGTGTCTATGACAGTATAAATAACCAACCCACACATGGTGTCTATGACAGTATAGATAACCAACCCACACATGGTGTCTATGACAGTATAGATAACCAACCCACACATGGTGTCTATGACAGTATAGATAACAAACCCACACATGGTGTCTATGACAGTATAGATAACCAGCCCACACATGGTGGCTATGACAGTATAGATAACCATCCCACACATGGTGGCTATGACAGTATAGATAACCAACCCACACATGGTGGCTATGACAGTATAGATAACCAGCCCACACATGGTGGCTATGACAGTATAGATAACCAGCCCACACATGATGTCTATGACAGTATAGATAACTAGCCCACACATGGTGGCTGTGTCTATGACAGTATAAATAACCAACCCACACATGGTGTCTATGACAGTATAGATAACCAGCCCACACATGGTGGCTGTGTCTATGACAGTATAAATAACCAACCCACACATGGTGTCTATGACAGTATAGATAACCGGCCCACACATGGTGTCTATGACAGTATAGATAACCGGCCCACACATGGTGTCTATGACAGTATAGATAACCGGCCCACACATGGTGTCTATGACAGTATAGATCACCAGCCCAAACATGGTGTCTATGACAGTATAGATCACCAGCCCACACATGGTGTCTATGACAGTATAGATAACCAGCCCACACATGGTGTCTATGACAGTATAGATAACCAGCCCACACATGGTGGTGGTGTCTATGACAGTATAGATAACCAACCCACACATGGTAGTGGTGTCTATGGCAGTATAGATAACCAGCCCTCACATGGTGGTGGTGTCTATGACAGTATAGATAACCAGCACACACATGGTGTCTATGACAGTATAGATAACCAACCCACACATGGTAGTGGTGTCTATGACAGTATAGATAACCAGCCCACAAATGGTGTCTATGACAGTATAGATAACCAGCCCACACATGGTGGTGGTGTCTATGACAGTATAGATAACCAACCCACACATGGTGTATGTGTCTATGACAGTATAAATAACCAACCCACACATGGTGGTGTCTATGACAATTTAGATAACCAACTCACACATGGTGTCTATGACAGTATAGCTAACCAACCCACACATGGTGGTGGTGTCTATGACAGTATAGATAACCAACCCACACATGGTGTATGTGTCTATGACAGTATAGATAACCAGCCCACACATGGCGTCTATGACAGTATAGATAACCAGCCCACACATGGTGTCTATGACAGTATAGATAACCAACCCACACATGGTGTCTATGACAGTACAGATCACCAGCCCACACATGGCGTCTATGACAGTATAGATAACCAGCCCACACATGGCGTCTATGACAGTATAGATAACCAGCCCACACATGGTGTCTATGACAGTATAGATAACCAACCCACACATGGTGGTGGTGGTCTATGACAGTATAGATACCCAGCCCACACATGGTGGTGGTGTCTATGAGAGTATAGATAATCAACCCACACATGGTGGTGGTGTTTATGACAGTATAGATAACCAGCCCACACATGGCGTCTATGACAGTATAGATAACCAGCCCACACATGGTGTCTATGACAGTATAGATAACCAGCCCACACATGGTGTCTATGACAGTATAGATAACCAGCCCACACATGGTGTCTATGACAGTATAGATAACCAGCCCACACATGGTGTCTATGACAGTATAGATAACCAGCCCACACATGGTGTCTATGACAGTATAGATAACCAGCCCACACATGGTGTCTATGACAGTATAGATAACCAGCCCACACATGGTGTCCATGACAGTATAGATAACCAGCCCACACATGGTGTCGGTGTCTATGACAATATACATAACCAACCCACACATGGTGGTGGTGTCTATGACAGTATAGATAACCAGCCCACACATGGTGTCTATGACAGTATAGATAACCAGCCCACACATGGTGGTGGTGTCTATGACAGTATAGATAACCAGCCCACACATGGTGTCTATGACAGTATAGATAACCAGCCCACACATGGTGTCTATGACAGTATAGATAACCAGCCCACACATGGTGTCTATGACAGTATAGATAACCAGCCCACACATGGAGTCGGTGTCTATGACAGTATACATAACCAACCCACACATGGTGGTGGTGTCTATGACAGTATAGATTACCAACCAACACATGGTGGTGGTGTCTATGACAGTATAGATAACCAACCCACACATGGTGTCTATGACAGTATAGATAACCAGCCCACACATGGTGTCTATGACAGTATAGATAACCAACCCACAGATGGTGTCTAAGACAATATAGATAACCAACCCACACATGGTGGTGGTGTCTATGACAGTATAGATAACCAGCCCCCACATGGTGGTGGTGTCTATGACAGTATAGATAACCTACCCACACATGGTGGTGGTCTATGACAGTATAGATAACCAACCCACAAATGATGTCTATGGCAGTATAGATAACCAACCCACAAATGGTGTTGGTGTCTATGACAGTATAGATAACCAGCCCACACATAGTGGTGGTGTCTATGACAGTATAAATAACCAACCCACAGATGCTGTCTATGGCAGTATAGATAACCAACCCACACATGGTGTCCATGACAGTATGGATAACCAACTCACACACGGTGGTGGTGTCTATGACAGTATAAATAACCAACCCACACATGGTGTTGGTGTCTATGACAGTATAGATAACCAACCCACACATGGTGGTGGAGTCTATGACATAATAGATAACCAACTTACACATGGTGGTGGTGTCTATGACAGTATAGATAACCAACCCACACATGGTGTTGGTGTCTATGACAGTATAGATAACCAACCCACACATGGTGGTGGAGTCTATGACAGAATAGATAACCAACCCACACATGGTGGTGGTTTCTTTGACAGTATAAATAACCAACCCATACATGGTTGTGGTGTCAATTGGCAGTATATATAACCAACCCACACATGGTGGTGGTGTCTATGACAGTATAAATAACCAACCCATACATGGTGTCTTTGACAGTCTAGATAACCAACCCACACATGGTGGGGTCTATGACAGTATAGATAACCAACTTACACATGGTGGTGGTGTCTATGACAGTATAGATAACCAACCCGCACATGGTGTTGGTGTCTATGACAGTATAGATAACCAGCCCACACATGGTGGTGGTGTCTATGACAGTATAAATAACCAACCCACAGATGCTGTCTATGGCAGTATAGATAACCAACCCACACATGGTGTCCATAACAGTATAGATAACCACCTCACACACGGTGGTGGTGTCTATGACAGTATAAATAACCAACCCACACATGGTGTCTATGACAGTATAGATAACCAACTCACACATGGTGGTGTCTATGACAGTATAACCAGCCCACATATGGTTTCTATGACAGTATAGATAACCAACCCACACATGGTGTTGGCGTCTATGACAGTATAGATAACTAGCCCACATATGATGTCTGAGACAGTATAGATAACCAACCCACACGATGTCTATGACAGTATAGATAACCAACCCACACATGGTGTCTATGACAGTATAACCAGCCCACACATGGTGGTGGTTTCTATGACAGTATAGAAAACCAACCCACACATGGTGGTGGTGTCTATGACAGTATAGATAACCAACCCACAAATGGTGTTGGTGTCTATGACAGTATAGATAACCAACCCACACATGGTGGTGGTGTCTATGACAGTATAAATAACCAACCCATACATGGTGTCTATGACAGTCTAGATAACCAACCCACACATGGTGGGGTCTATGACAGTATAGATAACCAACTTACACATGGTGGTGGTGTCTATGACAGTATAGATAACCAACTCACAAATGGTGTTGGTGTCTATGACAGTATAGATAACCAACCCACACATGGTGGTGGAGTCTATTACAGAGTAGATAATCAACTTACACATGGTGGTGGTGTCTATGACAGTATAGATAACCAACCCACACATGGTGTTGGTGTCTATGACAGTATAGATAACCAACCCACACATGGTGGTGGAGTCTATGACAGAATAGATAACCAACCCACACATGGTGGTGGTTTCTATGACAGTATAAATAACCAACCCATACATGGTTGTGGTAACGATTGGCAGTATATATAACCAACCCACACATGGTGGTGGTGTCTATGACAGTATAAATAACCAACCCATACATGGTGTCTATGACAGTATAGATAACCAACCCACACATGGTGGGGTCTATGACAGTATAGATAACCAACTTACACATGGTGGTGGTGTCTATGACAGTATAGATAACCAACCCACACATTGTGTTGGTGTCTATGACAGTATAGATAACCAACCCGCACATGGTGTTGGTGTCTATGACAGTATAGATAACCAGCCCACACATAGTGATGGTGTCTATGACAGTATAAATAACCAACCCACACATGGTGTCCATGACAGTATAGATAACCAACTCACACACGGTGGTGGTGTCTATGACAGTATAAATAACCAACCCACAGATGGTGTCTATGACAGAATAGATAACCAACTCACACATGGTGGTGTCTATGACAGTATAACCAGCCCACATATGGTTTCTATGACAGTATAGATAACCAACCCACACATGGTGTTGGCGTCTATGACAGTATAGATAACTAGCCCACATATGATGTCTGAGACAGTATAGATAACCAACCCACACGATGTCTGAGACAGTATAGATAACCAACCCACACATGGTGTCTATGACAGTATAACCAGCCCACACATGGTGGTGGTTTCTATGACAGTATAACCAGACCACACATGGTGGTGGTTTCTATGACAGTATAGAAAACCAACCCAACATGGTGGTGGTGTCTATGACAGTATAGATAACCAACCCACACATGGTGTTGGTGTCTACGACAGTATAGATAACCAACCCACACATGGTGTTGAAGTCTATGACAGTATAGATAACCAACCCACACATGGTGGTGGAGTCTATGACAGAATAGATAATCAACTTACACATGGTGGTGGTGTCTATGACAGTATAGATAACCAACCCACACATGGTGTTGGTGTCTATGACAGTATAGATAACCAACCCACACATGGTGGTGGAGTCTATGACAGAATAGATAACCAACCCACACATGGTGGTGGTTTCTATGACAGTATAAATAACCAACAAATACATGGTTGTGGTGTCGATTGGCAGTATATATAACCAACCCACACATGGTGGTGGTGTCTATGACAGTATAAATAACCAACCCATGCATGGTGTCTATGACAGTATAGATAACCAACCCACACATGGTGGGGTCTATGACAGTATAGATAACCAACCCACACATGGTGTTGGTGTCTATGACAGTATAGATAACCAGCCCACACATAGTGTTGGTGTCTATGACAGTATAAATAACCAACCCACAGATGCTGTCTATGGCAGTATAGATAACCAACCCACACATGGTGTCTATGACAATATAGATAACCAACTCACACACGGTGGTGGTGTCTATGACAGTATAAATAACCAACCCACACATGGTGTCTATGACAATATAGATAACCAACTCACACATGGTGGCGTCTATGACAGTATAGATAACCAGCCCACACATGGTGTCTATGACAGCATAGATAACCAACCCACACATGGTGGGGTCTATGACAGTATAGATAACCAACTTACACATGGTGGTGTCTATGACAGTATAACCAGCCCACACATGGTGGTGGTTTCTATGACAGTATAGATAACCAACCAACACATGGTGTCGGTGTCTATGACAGTATAGATAACCAGCCCACACATGTCTGAGACAGTATAGATAACAAACCCACACGATGTCTATGACAGTATAGATAACCAACTCACACATGGTGGTGTCTATGACAGTATAGATAACCAGCCCACACATAGTGGTGGTGTCTATGACAGTATAAATAACCAATCCACAGATGCTGTCTATGGCAGTATAGATAACCAACCCACACATGGTGTCAATGACAGTATAGATAACCAACTCACACATGGTGGTGTCTATGACAGTATAACCAGCCCACAAATATGGTTTCTATGACAGTATAGATAACCAACCCACACATGGTGGTGGTGTCTATGACAGTATAGATAACCAACCCACAAATGGTGTTGGTGTCTATGACAGTATAAATAACCAACCCACAGATGCTGTCTATGGCAGTATAGATAACCAACCCACACATGGTGTCCATGACAGTATGGATAACCAACTCACACACGGTGGTGGTGTCTATGACAGTATAAATAACCAACCCACACATGGTGTTGGTGTCTATGACAGTATAGATAACCAACCCACACATGGTGGTGGAGTCTATGACATAATAGATAACCAACTTACACATGGTGGTGGTGTCTATGACAGTATAGATAACCAACCCACACATGGTGTTGGTGTCTATGACAGTATTGATAACCAACCCACACATGGTGGTGGAGTCTATGACAGAATAGATAACCAACCCACACATGGTGGTGGTTTCTTTGACAGTATAAATAACCAACCCATACATGGTTGTGGTGTCAATTGGCAGTATATATAACCAACCCACACATGGTGGTGGTGTCTATGACAGTATAAATAACCAACCCATACATGGTGTCTATGACAGTCTAGATAACCAACCCACACATGGTGGGGTCTATGACAGTATAGATAACCAACTTACACATGGTGGTGGTGTCTATGACAGTATAGATAACCAACCCGCACATGGTGTTGGTGTCTATGACAGTATAGATAACCAGCCCAGACATAGTGGTGGTGTCTATGACAGTATAAATAACCAACCCACAGATGCTGTCTATGGCAGTATAGATAACCAACCCACACATGGTGTCCATAACAGTATAGATAACCACCTCACACACGGTGGTGGTGTCTATGACAGTATAAATAACCAACCCACACATGGTGTCTATGACAGTATAGATAACCAACTCACACATGGTGGTGTCTATGACAGTATAACCAGCCCACATATGGTTTCTATGACAGTATAGATAACCAACCCACACATGGTGTTGGCGTCTATGACAGTATAGATAACTAGCCCACATATGATGTCTGAGACAGTATAGATAACCAACCCACACGATGTCTATGACAGTATAGATAACCAACCCACACATGGTGTCTATGACAGTATAACCAGCCCACACATGGTGGTGGTTTCTATGACAGTATAGAAAACCAACCCACACATGGTGGTGGTGTCTATGACAGTATAGATAACCAACCCACAAATGGTGTTGGTGTCTATGACAGTATAGATAACCAACCCACACATGGTGGTGGAGTCTATGACAGAATAGATAACCAACCCACACATGGTGGTGGTTTCTATGACAGTATAAATAACCAACCCATACATGGTTGTGGTGTCGATTGGCAGTATATATAACCAACCCACACATGGTGGTGGTGTCTATGACAGTATAAATAACCAACCCATACATGGTGTCTATGACAGTATAGATAACCAACCCACATATGATGTCTGAGACAGTATAGATAACCAACCCACACGATGTCTGAGACAGTATAGATAATCAACCCACACATGGTGTCTATGACAGTATAACCAGCCCACACATGGTGGTGGTTTCTATGACAGTATAACCAGACCACACATGGTGGTGGTTTCTATGACAGTATAGAAAACCAACCCAACATGGTGGTGGTGTCTATGACAGTATAGATAACCAACCCACACATGGTGTTGAAGTCTATGACAGTATAGATAACCAACCCACACATGGTGGTGGAGTCTATGACAGAATAGATAATCAACTTACACATGGTGGTGGTGTCTATGACAGTATAGATCACCAACCCACACATGGTGTTGGTGTCTATGACAGTATAGATAACCAGCCCACACATAGTGGTGGTGTCTATGACAGTATAAATAACCAACCCACACATGGTGTCCATGACAGTATAGATAACCAACTCACACACGGTGGTGGTGTCTATGACAGTATAAATAACCAACCCACACATGGTGTCTATGACAGTATAGATAACCAACTCACACATGGTGGTGTCTATGACAGTATAACCAGCCCACATATGGTTTCTATGACAGTATAGATAACCAACCCACACATGGTGTTGGCGTCTATGACAGTATAGATAACTAGCCCACATATGATGTCTGAGACAGTATAGATAACCAACCCAAAAGATGTCTGAGACAGTATAGATAACCAACCCACACATGGTGTCTATGACAGTATAACCAGCCCACACATGGTGGTGGTTTCTATGACAGTATAACCAGCCCACACATGGTGGTGGTTTCTATGACAGTATAGAAAACCAACCCAACATGGTGGTGGTGTCTATGACAGTATAGATAACCAACCCACACATGGTGTTGGTGTCTATGACAGTATAGATAACCAACCAACACATGGTGTTGAAGTCTATGACAGTATAGATAACCAACCCACACATGGTGGTGGAGTCTATGACAGAATAGATAATCAACTTACACATGGTGGTGGTGTCTATGACAGTATAGATAACCAACCCACACATGGTGTTGGTGTCTATGACAGTATAGATAACCAACCCACACATGGTGGTGGTTTCTATGACAGTATAAATAACCAACAAATACATGGTTGTGGTGTCGATTGGCAGTATAAATAACCAACCCACACATGGTGGTGGTGTCTATGACAGTATAAATAACCAACCCATACATGGTGTCTATGACAGTATAGATAACCAACCCACACATGGTGTTGGTGTCTATGACAGTATAGATAACCAGCCCACACATAGTGGTGGTGTCTATGACAGTATAAAAAACCAACCCACAGATGCTGTCTATGGCAGTATAGATAACCAACCCACACATGGTGTCTATGACAATATAGATAACCAACTCACACACGGTGGTGGTGTCTATGACAGTATAAATAACCAACCCACACATGGTGTCTATGACAATATAGATAACCAACTCACACATGGTGGCGTCTATGACAGTATAGATAACCAGCCCACACATGGTGTCTATGACAGTATAGATAACCAACCCACACATGGTGGGGTCTATGACAGTATAGATAACCAACTCACACATGGTGGTGTCTATGACAGTATAACCAGCCCACACATGGTGGTGGTTTCTATGACAGTATAGATAACCAACCAACACATGGTGTCGGTGTCTATGACAGTATAGATAACCAGCCCACACGTCTGAGACAGTATAGATAACAAACCCACACGATGTCTATGACAGTATAGATAACCAACTCACACATGGTGGTGTCTATGACAGTATAGATAACCAGCCCACACATAGTGGTGGTGTCTATGACAGTATAAATAACCAACCCACAGATGCTGTCTATGGCAGTATAGATAACCAACCCACACATGGTGTCAATGACAGTATAGATAACCAACTCACACATGGTGGTGTCTATGACAGTATAACCAGCCCACATATGGTTTCTATGACAGTATAGATAACCAACCCACACATGGTGTTGGCGTCTATGACAGTATAGATAACTAGCCCACATATGATGTCTGAGACAGTATAGATAACCAACCCACACGATGTCTATGACAGTATAGATAACCAACCCACACATGGTGTCTATGACAGTATAACCAGCCCACACATGGTGGTGGTATCTATGACAGTATAGATAACCAACCCACAAATGGTGTTGGTGTCTATGACAGTATAGATAACCAACCCACACATGGTGGTGGAGTCTATGACAGAATAGATAACCAACTTACACATGGTGGTGGTGTCTATAACAGTATAGATAACCAACCCACACATGGTGGTGGAGTCTATGACAGAATAGATAACCAACCCACACATGGTGGTGGTTTCTATGACAGTATAAATAACCAACCCATACATGGTTGTGGTGTCGATTGGCAGTATATATAACCAACCCACACATAGTGGTGGTGTCTATGACAGTATCAATAACCAACCCATACATGGTGTCTATGACAGTATAGATAACCAACCCACACATGGTGGGGTCTATGACAGTATAGATAACCAACTTACACATGGTGGTGGTGTCTATGACAGTATAGACAACCAACCCACACATGGTTTTGGTGTCTATGACAGTATAGATAACCAGCCCACACATAGTGGTGGTGTCTATGACAGTATAAATAACCAACCCACAGATGCTGTCTATGGCAGAATAGATAACCAACCCACACATGGTGTCCATGACAGTATAGATAACCAACTCACACACGGTGGTGGTGTCTATGACAGTATAAATAACCAACCCACACATGGTGTTGGTGTCTATGACAGTATAGATAACCAACCCACACATGGTGGTGGAGTCTATGACAGAATAGATAACCAACTTACACATGGTGGTGGTGTCTATGACAGTATAGATAACCAACCCACACATGGTGTTGGTGTCTATGACAGTATAGATAACCAACCCACACATGGTGGTGGAGTCTATGACAGTATAAATAACCAACCCATACATGGTTGTGGTGTCAATTGGCAGTATATATAACCAACCCACACATGGTGTCTATGACAGTATAACCAGCCCACACATGGTGGTGGTTTCTATGACAGTATAGAAAACCAACCCACACATGGTGGTGGTGTCTATGACAGTATAGATAACCAACCCACACATGGTGGTGGAGTCTATGACAGAGTAGATAATCAACTTACACATGGTGGTGGTGTCTATGACAGTATAAATAACCAGCCCATACATGGTGTCTATGACAGTATAGATAACCAACCCACACATGGTGGGGTCTATGACAGTATAGATAACCAACTTACACATGGTGGTGGTGTCTATGACAGTATAGATAACCAACCCGCACATGGTGTTGGTGTCTATGACAGTATAGATAACCAGCCCACACATAGTGGTGGTGTCTATGACAGTATAAATAACCAACCCACAGATGCTGTCTATGACAGTATAGATAACCAACTCACACATGGTGGTGTCTATGACAGTATAACCAGCCCACATATGGTTTCTATGACAGTATAGATAACCAACCCACACATGGTGTTGGCGTCTATGACAGTATAGATAACCAACCCACACATGGTGTCCATAACAGTATAGATAACCACCTCAAACACGGTGGTGGTGTCTATGACAGTATAAATAACCAACCCACACATGGTGTCTATGACAGTATAGATAACCAACTCAAACATGGTGGTGTCTATGACAGTATAACCAGCCCACATATGGTTTCTATGACAGTATAGATAACCAACCCACACATGGTGTTGGCGTCTATGACAGTATAGATAACCAACCCACACATGGTGGTGGAGTCTATGACATAATAGATAACCAACTTACACATGGTGGTGGTGTCTATGACAGTATAGATAACCAACCCACACATGGTGTTGGTGTCTATGACAGTATAGATAACCAACCCACACATGGTGGTGGAGTCTATGACAGAATAGATAACCAACCCACACATGGTGGTGGTTTCTTTGACAGTATAAATAACCAACCCATACATGGTTGTGGTGTCAATTGGCAGTATATATAACCAACCCACACATGGTGGTGGTGTCTATGACAGTATAAATAACCAACCCATACATGGTGTCTATGACAGTCTAGATAACCAACCCACACATGGTGGGGTCTATGACAGTATAGATAACCAACTTACACATGGTGGTGGTGTCTATGACAGTATAGATAACCAACCCGCACATGGTGTTGGTGTCTATGACAGTATAGATAACCAGCCCACACATAGTGGTGGTGTCTATGACAGTATAAATAACCAACCCACAGATGCTGTCTATGGCAGTATAGATAACCAACCCACACATGGTGTCCATAACAGTATAGATAACCACCTCACACACACGGTGGTGGTGTCTATGACAGTATAAATAACCAACCCACACATGGTGTCTATGACAGTATAGATAACCAACTCACACATGGTGGTGTCTATGACAGTATAACCAGCCCACATATGGTTTCTATGACAGTATAGATAACCAACCCACACATGGTGTTGGCGTCTATGACAGTATAGATAACTAGCCCACATATGATGTCTGAGACAGTATAGATAACCAACCCACACGATGTCTATGACAGTATAGATAACCAACCCACACATGGTGTCTATGACAGTATAACCAGCCCACACATGGTGGTGGTTTCTATGACAGTATAGAAAACCAACCCACACATGGTGGTGGTGTCTATGACAGTATAGATAACCAACCCACAAATGGTGTTGGTGTCTATGACAGTATAGATAACCAACCCACACATGGTGGTGGAGTCTATGACAGAGTAGATAATCAACTTACACATGGTGGTGGTGTCTATGACAGTATAGATAACCAACCCACACATGGTGTTGGTGTCTATGACAGTATAGATAACCAACCCACACATGGTGGTGGAGTCTATGACAGAATAGATAACCAACCCACACATGGTGGTGGTTTCTATGACAGTATAAATAACCAACCCATACATGGTTGTGGTGTCGATTGGCAGTATATATAACCAACCCACACATGGTGGTGGTGTCTATGACAGTATAAATAACCAACCCATACATGGTGTCTATGACAGTATAGATAACCAACCCACACATGGTGGGGTCTATGACAGTATAGATAACCAACTTACACATGGTGGTGGTGTCTATGACAGTATAGATAACCAACCCACACATGGTGTTGGTGTCTATGACAGTATAGATAACCAGCCCACACATAGTGGTGGTGTCTATGACAGTATAAATAACCAACCCACACATGGTGTCCATGACAGTATAGATAACCAACTCACACACGGTGGTGGTGTCTATGACAGTATAAATAACCAACCCACACATGGTGTCTATGACAGTATAGATAACCAACTCACACATGGTGGTGTCTATGACAGTATAACCAGCCCACATATGGTTTCTATGACAGTATAGATAACCAACCCACACATGGTGTTGGCGTCTATGACAGTATAGATAACTAGCCCACATATGATGTCTGAGACAGTATAGATAACCAACCCACACGATGTCTGAGACAGTATAGATAACCAACCCACACATGGTGTCTATGACAGTATAACCAGCCCACACATGGTGGTGGTTTCTATGACAGTATAACCAGACCACACATGGTGGTGGTTTCTATGACAGTATAGAAAACCAACCCAACATGGTGGTGGTGTCTATGACAGTATAGATAACCAATCCACACATGGTGTTGGTGTCTACGACAGTATAGATAACCAACCCACACATGGTGTTGAAGTCTATGACAGTATAGATAACCAACCCACACATGGTGGTGGAGTCTATGACAGAATAGATAATCAACTTACACATGGTGGTGGTGTCTATGACAGTATAGATAACCAACCCACACATGGTGTTGGTGTCTATGACAGTATAGATAACCAGCCCACACATAGTGGTGGTGTCTATGACAGTATAAATAACCAACCCACACATGGTGTCCATGACAGTATAGATAACCAACTCACACACGGTGGTGGTGTCTATGACAGTATAAATAACCAACCCACACATGGTGTCTATGACAGTATAGATAACCAACTCACACATGGTGGTGTCTATGACAGTATAACCAGCCCACATATGGTTTCTATGACAGTATAGATAACCAACCCACACATGGTGTTGGCGTCTATGACAGTATAGATAACTAGCCCACATATGATGTCTGAGACAGTATAGATAACCAACCCAAAAGATGTCTGAGACAGTATAGATAACCAACCCACACATGGTGTCTATGACAGTATAACCAGCCCACACATGGTGGTGGTTTCTATGACAGTATAACCAGCCCACACATGGTGGTGGTTTCTATGACAGTATAGAAAACCAACCCAACATGGTGGTGGTGTCTATGACAGTATAGATAACCAACCCACACATGGTGTTGGTGTCTACGACAGTATAGATAACCAACCCACACATGGTGTTGAAGTCTATGACAGTATAGATAACCAACCCACACATGGTGGTGGAGTCTATGACAGAATAGATAATCAACTTACACATGGTGGTGGTGTCTATGACAGTATAGATAACCAACCCACACATGGTGTTGGTGTCTATGACAGTATAGATAACCAACCCACACATGGTGGTGGTTTCTATGACAGTATAAATAACCAACAAATACATGGTTGTGGTGTCGATTGGCAGTATATATAACCAACCCACACATGGTGGTGGTGTCTATGACAGTATAAATAACCAACCCATACATGGTGTCTATGACAGTATAGATAACCAACCCACACATGGTGTTGGTGTCTATGACAGTATAGATAACCAGCCCACACATAGTGGTGGTGTCTATGACAGTATAAATAACCAACCCACAGATGCTGTCTATGGCAGTATAGATAACCAACCCACACATGGTGTCTATGACAATATAGATAACCAACTCACACACGGTGGTGGTGTCTATGACAGTATAAATAACCAACCCACACATGGTGTCTATGACAATATAGATAACCAACTCACACATGGTGGCGTCTATGACAGTATAGATAACCAGCCCACACATGGTGTCTATGACAGTATAGATAACCAACCCACACATGGTGGGGTCTATGACAGTATAGATAACCAACTCACACATGGTGGTGTCTATGACAGTATAACCAGCCCACACATGGTGGTGGTTTCTATGACAGTATAGATAACCAACCAACACATGGTGTCGGTGTCTATGACAGTATAGATAACCAGCCCACACGTCTGAGACAGTATAGATAACAAACCCACACGATGTCTATGACAGTATAGATAACCAACTCACACATGGTGGTGTCTATGACAGTATAGATAACCAGCCCACACATAGTGGTGGTGTCTATGACAGTATAAATAACCAACCCACAGATGCTGTCTATGGCAGTATAGATAACCAACCCACACATGGTGTCAATGACAGTATAGATAACCAACTCACACATGGTGGTGTCTATGACAGTATAACCAGCCCACATATGGTTTCTATGACAGTATAGATAACCAACCCACACATGGTGTTGGCGTCTATGACAGTATAGATAACTAGCCCACATATGATGTCTGAGACAGTATAGATAACCAACCCACACGATGTCTAAGACAGTATAGATAACCAACCCACACATGGTGTCTATGACAGTATAACCAGCCCACACATGGTGGTGGTTTCTATGACAGTATAGAAAACAAACCCACACATGGTGGTGGTGTCTATGACAGTATAGATAACCAACCCACAAATGGTGTTGGTGTCTATGACAGTATAGATAACCAACCCACACATGGTGGTGGAGTCTATGACAGAATAGATAACCAACTTACACATGGTGGTGGTGTCTATAACAGTATAGATAACCAACCCACACATGGTGGTGGAGTCTATGACAGAATAGATAACCAACCCACACATGGTGGTGGTTTCTATGACAGTATAAATAACCAACCCATACATGGTTGTGGTGTCGATTGGCAGTATATATAACCAACCCACACATAGTGGTGGTGTCTATGACAGTATCAATAACCAACCCATACATGGTGTCTATGACAGTATAGATAACCAACCCACACATGGTGGGGTCTATGACAGTATAGATAACCAACTTACACATGGTGGTGGTGTCTATGACAGTATAGACAACCAACCCACACATGGTTTTGGTGTCTATGACAGTATAGATAACCAGCCCACACATAGTGGTGGTGTCTATGACAGTATAAATAACCAACCCACAGATGCTGTCTATGGCAGTATAGATAACCAACTCACACACGGCGGTGGTGTCTATGACAGTATAAATAACCAACCAACACATGGTGTTGGTGTCTATGACAGTATAGATAACCAACCCACACATGGTGGTGGAGTCTATGACAGAATAGATAACCAACTTACACATGGTGGTGGTGTCTATGACAGTATAGATAACCAACCCACACATGGTGTTGGTGTCTATGACAGTATAGATAACCAACCCACACATGGTGGTGGAGTCTATGACAGTATAAATAACCAACCCATACATGGTTGTGGTGTCAATTGGCAGTATATATAACCAACCCACACATGGTGTCTATGACAGTATAACCAGCCCACACATGGTGGTGGTTTCTATGACAGTATAGAAAACCAACCCACACATGGTGGTGGTGTCTATGACAGTATAGATAACCAACCCACAAATGGTGTTGGTGTCTATGACAGTATAGATAACCAACCCACACATGGTGGTGGAGTCTATGACAGAGTAGATAATCAACTTACACATGGTGGTGGTGTCTATGACAGTATAAATAACCAGCCCATACATGGTGTCTATGACAGTATAGATAACCAACCCACACATGGTGGGGTCTATGACAGTATAGATAACCAACTTACACATGGTGGTGGTGTCTATGACAGTATAGATAACCAACCCGCACATGGTGTTGGTGTCTATGACAGTATAGATAACCAGCCCACACATAGTGGTGGTGTCTATGACAGTATAAATAACCAACCCACAGATGCTGTCTATGGCAATATAGATAACCAACACACACATGGTGTCCATAACAGTATAGATAACCACCTCAAACACGGTGGTGGTGTCTATGACAGTATAAATAACCAACCCACACATGGTGTCTATGACAGTATAGATAACCAACTCACACATGGTGGTGTCTATGACAGTATAACCAGCCCACATATGGTTTCTATGACAGTATAGATAACCAACCCACACATGGTGTTGGCGTCTATGACAGTATAGATAACTAGCCCACATATGATGTCTGAGACAGTATAGATAACCAACCCACACGATGTCAATGACAGTATAGATAACCAACCCACACATGGTGTCTATGACAGTATAACCAGCCCACACATGGTGGTGGTTTCTATGACAGTATAGAAAACCAACCCACACATGGTGGTGGTGTCTATGACAGTATAGATAACCAACCCACAAATGGTGTTGGAGTCTATGACAGTATAGATAACCAACCCACACATGGTGGTGGAGTCTATGACAGAGTAGATAATCAACTTACACATGGTGGTGGTGTCTATGACAGTATAGATAACCAGCCCACACATGGTGGTGGTGTCTATGACAGTATAGATAAGCAGCCCACACATGGTGGTGGTGTTTATGACAGTATAGATAACCAACCCACACATTGTAGTGGTGTCTATGACAGTATAGATAACCAACCCACACACGGTAGTGGTGTCTATGACAGTATGGATAACCAGCACATATATGGTGGTGGAGTCTATGACAGTATAAATAACCAACCCACACATGGTGTCTATGACAGTATAACCAGCCCACACATGGTGGTGGTTTCTATGACAGTATAGAAAACCAACCCACACATGGTGGTGGTGTCTATGACAGTATAGATAACCAACCCACAAATGGTGTTGGTGTCTATGACAGTATAGATAACCAACCCACACATGGTGGTGGAGTCTATGACAGAGTAGATAATCAACTTACACATGGTGGTGGTGTCTATGACAGTATAAATAACCAGCCCATACATGGTGTCTATGACAGTATAGATAACCAACCCACACATGGTGGGGTCTATGACAGTATAGATAACCAACTTACACATGGTGGTGGTGTCTATGACAGTATAGATAACCAACCCGCACATGGTGTTGGTGTCTATGACAGTATAGATAACCAGCCCACACATAGTGGTGGTGTCTATGACAGTATAAATAACCAACCCACAGATGCTGTCTATGGCAGTATAGATAACCAACACACACATGGTGTCCATAACAGTATAGATAACCACCTCAAACACGGTGGTGGTGTCTATGACAGTATAAATAACCAACCCACACATGGTGTCTATGACAGTATAGATAACCAACTCACACATGGTGGTGTCTATGACAGTATAACCAGCCCACATATGGTTTCTATGACAGTATAGATAACCAACCCACACATGGTGTTGGCGTCTATGACAGTATAGATAACTAGCCCACATATGATGTCTGAGACAGTATAGATAACCAACCCACACGATGTCTATGACAGTATAGATAACCAACCCACACATGGTGTCTATGACAGTATAACCAGCCCACACATGGTGGTGGTTTCTATGACAGTATAGATAACCAACCCACAAATGGTGTTGGAGTCTATGACAGTATAGATAACCAACCCACACATGGTGGTGGAGTCTATGACAGAGTAGATAATCAATTTACACATGGTGGTGGTGTCTATGACAGTATAGATAACCAGCCCACACATGGTGGTGGTGTCTATGACAGTATAGATAAGCAGCCCACACATGGTGGTGGTGTTTATGACAGTATAGATAACCAACCCACACATTGTAGTGGTGTCTATGACAGTATAGATAACCAACCCACACACGGTAGTGGTGTCTATGACAGTATGGATAACCAGCACATATATGGTGGTGGAGTCTATGACAGTATAAATAACCAACCCACACATGGTGTCTATGACAGTATAACCAGCCCACATATTGTTTCTATGACAGTATAGATAACCAACCCACACATGGTGGTGGGGTCTATGACAGTATAGATAACCAACCCACACATGGTGGTGGGGTCTATGACAGTATAGATAACCAGCCCACACATGGTGGTGGGGTCTATGACAGTATAGATAACCAGCCCACATATGGTAGTGGTGTCTATGACAGTATAGATAACCAACCCACACATGGTGGTGGTGTCTATGACAGTATAGATAACCAGCCCACATATGGTGTCTGACAGTATAGATAACCAGCCCACACATGGTGTCTATGACAGTATAGATAACCAACCCACACATGGTGTCTATGACAGTATAGATAACCAACCCACACATGGTGTCTATGACAGTATAGATGACCAGCCCACACATGGTGTCTGACAGTATAACCAACCCACACATGGTGGTGGTGTCTATGACAGTATAGATAACCAGCCCACACATGGTGTCTATGACAGTATAGAATACCAGCCCACACATGGTGTCTATGACAGTATAGATAACCAGCCCACACATGGTGGTGTATGACAGTATTGACAACCAACCCACACATGGTGTCTATGACAGTATAGATAACCAGCCCACACATGGTGTCTATGACAGTATAGATAACCAGCCAACACATGGTGTCTATGACAGTATAGATAACCAGCCCACACATGGTGGTGTATGACAGTATTGACAACCAACCCACACATGGTGTCTATGACAGTATAGATAACCAGCCCACACATGGTGTCTATGACAGTATAGATAACCAGCCCACACATGGTGTCTATGACAGTATAGATAACCAGCCCACACATGGTGTCTATGACAGTATAGATAACCAGCCCACACATGGTGGTGTATGACAGTATTGACAACCAACCCACACATGGTGTCTATGACAGTATAGATAACCAGCCCACACATGCTGTCTATGACAGTATACATAACAAACCCACACATGGTGTTGGTGTCTATGACAGTATAGATAAGCAGCCCACACATGGTGGTGGTGTCTATGACAGTATAGATAACCAGCCCACACATGGTGGTGGTGTCTATGACAGTATAAATAACCAGCCCACACATGGTGGTGGTGTCTATGACAGTATAGATAACCAACCATCACATGGTAGTGGTGTCTATGACAGTATAGATAACCAACCCACACATGGTAGTGGTGTCTATGACAGTATAGATAACCAGCACATATATGGAGGTGGAGTCTATGACAGTATAAATAACCAACCCACACATGGTGTCTATGACAATATAACCAGCCCACATATTGTTTCTAAAACAGTATAGATAACCAACCCACACATTGTAGTGGTGTCTATGACAGTATAGATAACCAACCCACACATGGTAGTGGTGTCTATGACAGTATAGATAACCAGCACATATATGGTGGTGGAGTCTATGACAGTATAAATAACCAACCCACACATGGTGTCTATGACAATATAACCAGCCCACATATTGTTTCTATGACAGTATAGATAACCAACCCACACATGGTGGTGGGGTCTATGACAGTATAGATAACCAGCCCACACATGGTGGTGGTGTCTATGACAGTATAGATAACCAGCCCACACATGGTGGTGGGGTTTATGACAGTATAGATAACCAGCCAACACATGTTGGTGGTGTCTATGACAGTATAGATAACCAACCCACACATGGTGTCTATGACAGTATAGATAACCAGCCAACACATGGTGGTGGTGTCTATGACAGTATAGATAACCAGCCCACACATGGTGTCTATGACAGTATAGATAACCAACCCACACATGGTGTCTGACAGTATAGATAACCAGCCCACACATGGTGGCTGTGACAGTATAGATAACCAGCCCACACATGGTAGTGGTGTCTATGACAGTATAGATAACCAACCCACACATGGTGTCTATGACAGTATATATAACCAGCCCACACATGGTGTCTATGACAGTATAGATAACCAGCCCACACATGGTGTCTATGACAGTATAGATAACCAACCCACACATGGTGTCTATGACAGTATAGATAACCAGCCCACACATGGTGTCTATGACAGCATAGATAACCAGCCCACACATGGTCTCTATGACAGCATAGATAACCAACCCACACATGGTGTCTATGACAGTATAGATAACCAGCCCACACATGGTGTCTATGACAGTATAGATAACCAGCCCACACATGGTGTCCATGACAGTATAGATAACCAGCCCACACATGGTGTCTATGACAGTATAGATAACCAGCCCACACATGGTGGTGTATGACAGTATTGACTACCAACACACACATGGTGTCTATGACAGTATAGATAACCAGCCCACACATGGTGTCTATGACAGTATAGATAACCAGCCCACACATGGTGTCTATGACAGTATAGATAACCAGCCCACACATGGTGTCTATGACAGTATAGATAACCAGCCCACACATGGTGGTGTATGACAGTATTGACAACCAACCCACACATGGTGTCTATGACAGTATAGATAACCAGCCCACACATGGTGTCTATGACAGTATAGATAACCAGCCCACACATGGTGTCTATGACAGTATAGATAACCAGCCCACACATGGTGTCTATGACAGTATAGATAACCAGCCCACACATGGTGGTGTATGACAGTATTGACAACCAACCCACACATGGTGTCTATGACAGTATAGATAACCAGCCCACACATGCTGTCTATGACAGTATAGATAACCAACCAACACATGGTAGTGGTGTCTATGACAGTATAGATAACCAACCCACACATGGTAGTGGTGTCTATGACAGTATAGATAACCAGCACATATATGGAGGTGGAGTCTATGACAGTATAAATAACCAACCCACACATGGTGTCTATGACAATATAACCAGCCCACATATTGTTTCTATGACAGTATAGATAACCAACCCACACATTGTAGTGGTGTCTATGACAGTATAGATAACCAACCCACACATGGTAGTGGTGTCTATGACAGTATAGATAACCAGCACATATATGGTGGTGGAGTCTATGACAGTATAAATAACCAACCCACACATGGTGTCTATGACAATATAACCAGCCCACATATTGTTTCTATGACAGTATAGATAACCAACCCACACATGGTGGTGGGGTCTATGACAGTATAGATAACCAGCCCACACATGGTGGTGGTGTCTATGAAAGTATAGATAACCAGCCCACACATGGTGGTGGGGTTTATGACAGTATAGATAACCAGCCAACACATGGTGGTGGTGTCTATGACAGTATAGATAACCAACCCACACATGGTGTCTATGACAGTATAGATAACCAGCCAACACATGGTGGTGGTGTCTATGACAGTATAGATAACCAGCCCACACATGGTGTCTATGACAGTATAGATAACCAACCCACACATGGTGTCTGACAGTATAGATAACCAGCCCACACATGGTGTCTATGACAGTATAGATAACCAGCCCACACATGGTAGTGGTGTCTATGACAGTATAGATAACCAACCCACACATGGTGTCTATGACAGTATAGATAAACAGCCCACACATGGTGTCTATGACAGTATAGATAACCAACCCACACATGGTGTCTATGACAGTATAGATAACCAGCCCACACATGGTGTCTATGACAGCATAGATAACCAGCCCACACATGGTCTCTATGACAGCATAGATAACCAACCCACACATGGTGTCTATGACAGTATAGATAACCAGCCCACACATGGTGTCTATGGCAGTATAGATAACCAGCCCACACATGGTGTCCATGACAGTATAGATAACCAGCCCACACATGGTGTCTATGACAATATAACCAGCCCACATATTGTTTCTATGACAGTATAGATAACCAACCCACACATGGTGGTGGGGTCTATGACAGTATAGATAACCAACCCACACATTGTAGTGGTGTCTATGACAGTATAGATAACCAACCCACACATGGTAGTGGTGTCTATGACAGTATAGATAACCAGCACATATATGGTGGTGGAGTCTATGACAGTATAAATAACCAACCCACACATGGTGTCTATGACAATATAACCAGCCCACATATTGTTTCTATGACAGTATAGATAACCAACCCACATATTGTAGTGGTGTCTATGACAGTATAGATAACCAACCCACACATGGTAGTGGTGTCTATGACAGTATAGATAACCAGCACATATATGGTGGTGGAGTCTATGACAGTATAAATAACCAACCCACAGATGCTGTCTATGGCAGTATAGATAACCAACCCACACATGGTGTCCATGACAGTATAGATAACCAACTCACACACGGTGGTGGTGTCTATGACAGTATAAATAACCAACCCACACATGGTGTTGGTGTCTATGACAGTATAGATAACCAACCCAAACATGGTGGTGGAGTCTATGACAGAATAGATAACCAACTTACACATGGTGGCGGTGTCTATGACAGTATAGATAACCAACCCACACATGGTGTTGGTGTCTATGACAGTATAGATAACCAACCCACACATGGTGGTGGAGTCTATGACAGTATAAATAACCAACCCATACATGGTTGTGGTGTCAATTGGCAGTATATATAACCAACCCACACATGGTGTCTATGACAGTATAACCAGCCCACACATGGTGGTGGTTTCTATGACAGTATAGAAAACCAACCCACACATGGTGGTGGTGTCTATGACAGTATAGATAACCAACCCACAAATGGTGTTGGTGTCTATGACAGTATAGATAACCAACCCACACATGGTGGTGGAGTCTATGACAGAGTAGATAATCAACTTACACATGGTGGTGGTGTCTATGACAGTATAAATAACCAGCCCATACATGGTGTCTATGACAGTATAGATAACCAACCCACACATGGTGTTGGTGTCTATGACAGTATAGATAACCAGCCCACACATAGTGGTGGTGTCTATGACAGTATAAATAACCAACCCACAGATGCTGTCTATGGCAGTATAGATAACCAACACACACATGGTGTCCATAACAGTATAGATAACCACCTCAAACACGGTGGTGGTGTCTATGACAGTATAAATAACCAACCCACACATGGTGTCTATGACAGTATAGATAACCAACTCACACATGGTGGTGTCTATGACAGTATAACCAGCCCACAAATGGTTTCTATGACAGTATAGATAACCAACCCACACATGGTGTTGGCGTCTATGACAGTATAGATAACTAGCCCACATATGATGTCTGAGACAGTATAGATAACCAACCCACACGATGTCAATGACAGTATAGATAGCCAACCCAAACATGGTGTCTATGACAGTATAACCAGCCCACACATGGTGGTGGTTTCTATGACAGTATAGAAAACCAACCCACACATGGTGGTGGTGTCTATGACAGTATAGATAACCAACCCACAAATGGTGTTGGAGTCTATGACAGTATAGATAACCAACCCACACATGGTGGTGGAGTCTACGACAGAGTAGATAATCAACTTACACATGGTGGTGGTGTCTATGACAGTATAGATAACCAGCCCACACATGGTGGTGGTGTCTATGACAGTATAGATAAGCAGCCCACACATGGTGGTGGTGTTTATGACAGTATAGATAACCAACCCACACATTGTAGTGGTGTCTATGACAGTATAGATAACCAACCCACACACGGTAGTGGTGTCTATGACAGTATGGATAACCAGCACATATATGGTGGTGGAGTCTATGACAGTATAAATAACCAACCCACACATGGTGTCTATGACAGTATAACCAGCCCACACATGGTGGTGGTTTCTATGACAGTATAGAAAACCAACCCACACATGGTGGTGGTGTCTATGACAGTATAGATAACCAACCCACAAATGGTGTTGGTGTCTATGACAGTATAGATAACCAACCCACACATGGTGGTGGAGTCTATGACAGAGTAGATAATCAACTTACACATGGTGGTGGTGTCTATGACAGTATAAATAACCAGCCCATACATGGTGTCTATGACAGTATAGATAACCAACCCACACATGGTGGGGTCTATGACAGTATAGATAACCAACTTACACATGGTGGTGGTGTCTATGACAGTATAGATAACCAACCCACAAATGGTGTTGGTGTCTATGACAGTATAGATAACCAACCCACACATGGTGGTGGAGTCTATGACAGAGTAGATAATCAACTTACACATGGTGGTGGTGTCTATGACAGTATAAATAACCAGCCCATACATGGTGTCTATGACAGTATAGATAACCAACCCACACATGGTGTTGGTGTCTATGACAGTATAGATAACCAGCCCACACATAGTGGTGGTGTCTATGACAGTATAAATAACCAACCCACAGATGCTGTCTATGGCAGTATAGATAACCAACACACACATGGTGTCCATAACAGTATAGATAACCACCTCAAACACGGTGGTGGTGTCTATGACAGTATAAATAACCAACCCACACATGGTGTCTATGACAGTATAGATAACCAACTCACACATGGTGGTGTCTATGACAGTATAACCAGCCCACAAATGGTTTCTATGACAGTATAGATAACCAACCCACACATGGTGTTGGCGTCTATGACAGTATAGATAACTAGCCCACATATGATGTCTGAGACAGTATAGATAACCAACCCACACGATGTCAATGACAGTATAGATAACCAACCCACACATGGTGTCTATGACAGTATAACCAGCCCACACATGGTGGTGGTTTCTATGACAGTATAGAAAACCAACCCACACATGGTGGTGGTGTCTATGACAGTATAGATAACCAACCCACAAATGGTGTTGGAGTCTATGACAGTATAGATAACCAACCCACACATGGTGGTGGAGTCTATGACAGAGTAGATAATCAACTTACACATGGTGGTGGTGTCTATGACAGTATAGATAACCAGCCCACACATGGTGGTGGTGTCTATGACAGTATAGATAAGCAGCCCACACATGGTGGTGGTGTTTATGACAGTATAGATAACCAACCCACACATTGTAGTGGTGTCTATGACAGTATAGATAACCAACCCACACACGGTAGTGGTGTCTATGACAGTATGGATAACCAGCACATATATGGTGGTGGAGTCTATGACAGTATAAATAACCAACCCACACATGGTGTCTATGACAGTATAACCAGCCCACACATGGTGGTGGTTTCTATGACAGTATAGAAAACCAACCCACACATGGTGGTGGTGTCTATGACAGTATAGATAACCAACCCACAAATGGTGTTGGTGTCTATGACAGTATAGATAACCAACCCACACATGGTGGTGGAGTCTATGACAGAGTAGATAATCAACTTACACATGGTGGTGGTGTCTATGACAGTATAAATAACCAGCCCATACATGGTGTCTATGACAGTATAGATAACCAACCCACACATGGTGGGGTCTATGACAGTATAGATAACCAACTTACACATGGTGGTGGTGTCTATGACAGTATAGATAACCAACCCGCACATGGTGTTGGTGTCTATGACAGTATAGATAACCAGCCCACACATAGTGGTGGTGTCTATGACAGTATAAATAACCAACCCACAGATGCTGTCTATGGCAGTATAGATAACCAACACACACATGGTGTCCATAACAGTATAGATAACCACCTCAAACACGGTGGTGGTGTCTATGACAGTATAAATAACCAACCCACACATGGTGTCTATGACAGTATAGATAACCAACTCACACATGGTGGTGTCTATGACAGTATAACCAGCCCACATATGGTTTCTATGACAGTATAGATAACCAACCCACACATGGTGTTGGCGTCTATGACAGTATAGATAACTAGCCCACATATGATGTCTGAGACAGTATAGATAACCAACCCACACACGGTAGTGGTGTCTATGACAGTATGGATAACCAGCACATATATGGTGGTGGAGTCTATGACAGTATAAATAACCAACCCACACATGGTGTCTATGACAGTATAACCAGCCCACACATGGTGGTGGTTTCTATGACAGTATAGAAAACCAACCCACACATGGTGGTGGTGTCTATGACAGTATAGATAACCAACCCACAAATGGTGTTGGTGTCTATGACAGTATAGATAACCAACCCACACATGGTGGTGGAGTCTATGACAGAGTAGATAATCAACTTACACATGGTGGTGGTGTCTATGACAGTATAAATAACCAGCCCATACATGGTGTCTATGACAGTATAGATAACCAACCCACACATGGTGTTGGTGTCTATGACAGTATAGATAACCAGCCCACACATAGTGGTGGTGTCTATGACAGTATAAATAACCAACCCACAGATGCTGTCTATGGCAGTATAGATAACCAACACACACATGGTGTCCATAACAGTATAGATAACCACCTCAAACACGGTGGTGGTGTCTATGACAGTATAAATAACCAACCCACACATGGTGTCTATGACAGTATAGATAACCAACTCACACATGGTGGTGTCTATGACAGTATAACCAGCCCACAAATGGTTTCTATGACAGTATAGATAACCAACCCACACATGGTGTTGGCGTCTATGACAGTATAGATAACTAGCCCACATATGATGTCTGAGACAGTATAGATAACCAACCCACACGATGTCAATGACAGTATAGATAACCAACCCACACATGGTGTCTATGACAGTATAACCAGCCCACACATGGTGGTGGTTTCTATGACAGTATAGAAAACCAACCCACACATGGTGGTGGTGTCTATGACAGTATAGATAACCAACCCACAAATGGTGTTGGAGTCTATGACAGTATAGATAACCAACCCACACATGGTGGTGGAGTCTATGACAGAGTAGATAATCAACTTACACATGGTGGTGGTGTCTATGACAGTATAGATAACCAGCCCACACATGGTGGTGGTGTCTATGACAGTATAGATAAGCAGCCCACACATGGTGGTGGTGTTTATGACAGTATAGATAACCAACCCACACATTGTAGTGGTGTCTATGACAGTATAGATAACCAACCCACACACGGTAGTGGTGTCTATGACAGTATGGATAACCAGCACATATATGGTGGTGGAGTCTATGACAGTATAAATAACCAACCCACACATGGTGTCTATGACAGTATAACCAGCCCACACATGGTGGTGGTTTCTATGACAGTATAGAAAACCAACCCACACATGGTGGTGGTGTCTATGACAGTATAGATAACCAACCCACAAATGGTGTTGATGTCTATGACAGTATAGATAACCAACCCACACATGGTGGTGGAGTCTATGACAGAGTAGATAATCAACTTACACATGGTGGTGGTGTCTATGACAGTATAAATAACCAGCCCATACATGGTGTCTATGACAGTATAGATAACCAACCCACACATGGTGTTGGTGTCTATGACAGTATAGATAACCAGCCCACACATAGTGGTGGTGTCTATGACAGTATAAATAACCAACCCACAGATGCTGTCTATGGCAGTATAGATAACCAACACACACATGGTGTCCATAACAGTATAGATAACCACCTCAAACACGGTGGTGGTGTCTATGACAGTATAAATAACCAACCCACACATGGTGTCTATGACAGTATAGATAACCAACTCACACATGGTGGTGTCTATGACAGTATAACCAGCCCACAAATGGTTTCTATGACAGTATAGATAACCAACCCACACATGGTGTTGGCGTCTATGACAGTATAGATAACTAGCCCACATATGATGTCTGAGACAGTATAGATAACCAACCCACACGATGTCAATGACAGTATAGATAACCAACCCACACATGGTGTCTATGACAGTATAACCAGCCCACACATGGTGGTGGTTTCTATGACAGTATAGAAAACCAACCCACACATGGTGGTGGTGTCTATGACAGTATAGATAACCAACCCACAAATGGTGTTGGAGTCTATGACAGTATAGATAACCAACCCACACATGGTGGTGGAGTCTATGACAGAGTAGATAATCAACTTACACATGGTGGTGGTGTCTATGACAGTATAGATAACCAGCCCACACATGGTGGTGGTGTCTATGACAGTATAGATAAGCAGCCCACACATGGTGGTGGTGTTTATGACAGTATAGATAACCAACCCACACATTGTAGTGGTGTCTATGACAGTATAGATAACCAACCCACACACGGTAGTGGTGTCTATGACAGTATGGATAACCAGCACATATATGGTGGTGGAGTCTATGACAGTATAAATAACCAACCCACACATGGTGTCTATGACAGTATAACCAGCCCACACATGGTGGTGGTTTCTATGACAGTATAGAAAACCAACCCACACATGGTGGTGGTGTCTATGACAGTATAGATAACCAACCCACAAATGGTGTTGGTGTCTATGACAGTATAGATAACCAACCCACACATGGTGGTGGAGTCTATGACAGAGTAGATAATCAACTTACACATGGTGGTGGTGTCTATGACAGTATAAATAACCAGCCCATACATGGTGTCTATGACAGTATAGATAACCAACCCACACATGGTGGGGTCTATGACAGTATAGATAACCAACTTACACATGGTGGTGGTGTCTATGACAGTATAGATAACCAACCCGCACATGGTGTTGGTGTCTATGACAGTATAGATAACCAGCCCACACATAGTGGTGGTGTCTATGACAGTATAAATAACCAACCCACAGATGCTGTCTATGGCAGTATAGATAACCAACACACACATGGTGTCCATAACAGTATAGATAACCACCTCAAACACGGTGGTGGTGTCTATGACAGTATAAATAACCAACCCACACATGGTGTCTATGACAGTATAGATAACCAACTCACACATGGTGGTGTCTATGACAGTATAACCAGCCCACATATGGTTTCTATGACAGTATAGATAACCAACCCACACATGGTGTTGGCGTCTATGACAGTATAGATAACTAGCCCACATATGATGTCTGAGACAGTATAGATAACCAACCCACACACGGTAGTGGTGTCTATGACAGTATGGATAACCAGCACATATATGGTGGTGGAGTCTATGACAGTATAAATAACCAACCCACACATGGTGTCTATGACAGTATAACCAGCCCACACATGGTGGTGGTTTCTATGACAGTATAGAAAACCAACCCACACATGGTGGTGGTGTCTATGACAGTATAGATAACCAACCCACAAATGGTGTTGGTGTCTATGACAGTATAGATAACCAACCCACACATGGTGGTGGAGTTTATGACAGAGTAGATAATCAACTTACACATGGTGGTGGTGTCTATGACAGTATAAATAACCAGCCCATACATGGTGTCTATGACAGTATAGATAACCAACCCACACATGGTGGGGTCTATGACAGTATAGATAACCAACTTACACATGGTGGTGGTGTCTATGACAGTATAGATAACCAACCCGCACATGGTGTTGGTGTCTATGACAGTATAGATAACCAGCCCACACATAGTGGTGGTGTCTATGACAGTATAAATAACCAACCCACAGATGCTGTCTATGGCAGTATAGATAACCAACACACACATGGTGTCCATAACAGTATAGATAACCACCTCAAACACGGTGGTGGTGTCTATGACAGTATAAATAACCAACCCACACATGGTGTCTATGACAGTATAGATAACCAACTCACACATGGTGGTGTCTATGACAGTATAACCAGCCCACATATGGTTTCTATGACAGTATAGATAACCAACCCACACATGGTGTTGGCGTCTATGACAGTATAGATAACTAGCCCACATATGATGTCTGAGACAGTATAGATAACCAACCCACACGATGTCTATGACAGTATAGATAACCAACCCACACATGGTGTCTATGACAGTATAACCAGCCCACACATGGTGGTGGTTTCTATGACAGTATAGATAACCAACCCACAAATGGTGTTGGAGTCTATGACAGTATAGATAACCAACCCACACATGGTGGTGGAGTCTATGACAGAGTAGATAATCAACTTACACATGGTGGTGGTGTCTATGACAGTATAGATAACCAGCCCACACATGGTGGTGGTGTCTATGACAGTATAGATAAGCAGCCCACACATGGTGGTGGTGTTTATGACAGTATAGATAACCAACCCACACATTGTAGTGGTGTCTATGACAGTATAGATAACCAACCCACACACGGTAGTGGTGTCTATGACAGTATGGATAACCAGCACATATATGGTGGTGGAGTCTATGTCAGTATAAATAACCAACCCACACATGGTGTCTATGACAGTATAACCAGCCCACATATTGTTTCTATGACAGTATAGATAACCAACCCACACATGGTGGTGGGGTCTATGACAGTATAGATAACCAACCCACACATGGTGGTGGGGTCTATGACAGTATAGATAACCAGCCCACATATGGTGGTGGGGTCTATGACAGTATAGATAACCAGCCCACATATGGTAGTGGTGTCTATGACAGTATAGATAACCAACCCACACATGGTGGTGGTGTCTATGACAGTATAGATAACCAGCCCACATATGGTGTCTGACAGTATAGATAACCAGCCCACACATGGTGTCTATGACAGTATAGATAACCAACCCACACATGGTGTCTATGACAGTATAGATAACCAACCCACACATGGTGTCTATGACAGTATAGATGACCAGCCCACACATGGTGTCTGACAGTATAACCAACCCACACATGGTGGTGGTGTCTATGACAGTATAGATAACCAGCCCACACATGGTGTCTATGACAGTATAGAATACCAGCCCACACATGGTGTCTATGACAGTATAGATAACCAGCCCACACATGGTGGTGTATGACAGTATTGACAACCAACCCACACATGGTGTCTATGACAGTATAGATAACCAGCCCACACATGGTGTCTATGACAGTATAGATAACCAGCCCACACATGGTGTCTATGACAGTATAGATAACCAGCCCACACATGGTGGTGTATGACAGTATTGACAACCAACCCACACATGGTGTCTATGACAGTATAGATAACCAGCCCACACATGGTGTCTATGACAGTATAGATAACCAGCCCACACATGGTGTCTATGACAGTATAGATAACCAGCCCACACATGGTGTCTATGACAGTATAGATAACCAGCCCACACATGGTGGTGTATGACAGTATTGACAACCAACCCACACATGGTGTCTATGACAGTATAGATAACCAGCCCACACATGCTGTCTATGACAGTATACATAACAAACCCACACATGGTGTTGGTGTCTATGACAGTATAGATAAGCAGCCCACACATGGTGGTGGTGTCTATGACAGTATAGATAACCAGCCCACACATGGTGGTGGTGTCTATGACAGTATAAATAACCAGCCCACACATGGTGGTGGTGTCTATGACAGTATAGATAACCAACCCACACATGGTAGTGGTGTCTATGACAGTATAGATAACCAACCCACACATGGTAGTGGTGTCTATGACAGTATAGATAACCAGCACATATATGGAGGTGGAGTCTATGACAGTATAAATAACCAACCCACACATGGTGTCTATGACAATATAACCAGCCCACATATTGTTTCTATGACAGTATAGATAACCAACCCACACATTGTAGTGGTGTCTATGACAGTATAGATAACCAACCCACACATGGTAGTGGTGTCTATGACAGTATAGATAACCAGCACATATATGGTGGTGGAGTCTATGACAGTATAAATAACCAACCCACACATGGTGTCTATGACAATATAACCAGCCCACATATTGTTTCTATGACAGTATAGATAACCAACCCACACATGGTGGTGGGGTCTATGACAGTATAGATAACCAGCCCACACATGGTGGTGGTGTCTATGACAGTATAGATAACCAGCCCACACATGGTGGTGGGGTTTATGACAGTATAGATAACCAGCCAACACATGGTGGTGGTGTCTATGACAGTATAGATAACCAACCCACACATGGTGTCTATGACAGTATAGATAACCAGCCAACACATGGTGGTGGTGTCTATGACAGTATAGATAACCAGCCCACACATGGTGTCTATGACAGTATAGATAACCAACCCACACATGGTGTCTGACAGTATAGATAACCAGCCCACACATGGTGTCTATGACAGTATAGATAACCAACCCACACATGGTGTCTGACAGTATAGATAACCAGCCCACACATGGTGTCTATGACAGTATAGATAACCAGCCCACACATGGTAGTGGTGTCTATGACAGTATAGATAACCAACCCACACATGGTGTCTATGACAGTATAGATAAACAGCCCACACATGGTGTCTATGACAGTATAGATAACCAACCCACACATGGTGTCTATGACAGTATAGATAACCAGCCCACACATGGTGTCTATGACAGCATAGATAACCAGCCCACACATGGTCTCTATGACAGCATAGATAACCAACCCACACATGGTGTCTATGACAGTATAGATAACCAGCCCACACATGGTGTCTATGGCAGTATAGATAACCAGCCCACACATGGTGTCCATGACAGTATAGATAACCAGCCCACACATGGTGTCTATGACAATATAACCAGCCCACATATTGTTTCTATGACAGTATAGATAACCAACCCACACATGGTGGTGGGGTCTATGACAGTATAGATAACCAACCCACACATTGTAGTGGTGTCTATGACAGTATAGATAACCAACCCACACATGGTAGTGGTGTCTATGACAGTATAGATAACCAGCACATATATGGTGGTGGAGTCTATGACAGTATAAATAACCAACCCACACATGGTGTCTATGACAATATAACCAGCCCACATATTGTTTCTATGACAGTATAGATAACCAACCCACATATTGTAGTGGTGTCTATGACAGTATAGATAACCAACCCACACATGGTAGTGGTGTCTATGACAGTATAGATAACCAGCACATATATGGTGGTGGAGTCTATGACAGTATAAATAACCAACCCACAGATGCTGTCTATGGCAGTATAGATAACCAACCCACACATGGTGTCCATGACAGTATAGATAACCAACTCACACACGGTGGTGGTGTCTATGACAGTATAAATAACCAACCCACACATGGTGTTGGTGTCTATGACAGTATAGATAACCAACCCAAACATGGTGGTGGAGTCTATGACAGAATAGATAACCAACTTACACATGGTGGCGGTGTCTATGACAGTATAGATAACCAACCCACACATGGTGTTGGTGTCTATGACAGTATAGATAACCAACCCACACATGGTGGTGGAGTCTATGACAGTATAAATAACCAACCCATACATGGTTGTGGTGTCAATTGGCAGTATATATAACCAACCCACACATGGTGTCTATGACAGTATAACCAGCCCACACATGGTGGTGGTTTCTATGACAGTATAGAAAACCAACCCACACATGGTGGTGGTGTCTATGACAGTATAGATAACCAACCCACAAATGGTGTTGGTGTCTATGACAGTATAGATAACCAACCCACACATGGTGGTGGAGTCTATGACAGAGTAGATAATCAACTTACACATGGTGGTGGTGTCTATGACAGTATAAATAACCAGCCCATACATGGTGTCTATGACAGTATAGATAACCAACCCACACATGGTGTTGGTGTCTATGACAGTATAGATAACCAGCCCACACATAGTGGTGGTGTCTATGACAGTATAAATAACCAACCCACAGATGCTGTCTATGGCAGTATAGATAACCAACACACACATGGTGTCCATAACAGTATAGATAACCACCTCAAACACGGTGGTGGTGTCTATGACAGTATAAATAACCAACCCACACATGGTGTCTATGACAGTATAGATAACCAACTCACACATGGTGGTGTCTATGACAGTATAACCAGCCCACAAATGGTTTCTATGACAGTATAGATAACCAACCCACACATGGTGTTGGCGTCTATGACAGTATAGATAACTAGCCCACATATGATGTCTGAGACAGTATAGATAACCAACCCACACGATGTCAATGACAGTATAGATAACCAACCCACACATGGTGTCTATGACAGTATAACCAGCCCACACATGGTGGTGGTTTCTATGACAGTATAGAAAACCAACCCACACATGGTGGTGGTGTCTATGACAGTATAGATAACCAACCCACAAATGGTGTTGGAGTCTATGACAGTATAGATAACCAACCCACACATGGTGGTGGAGTCTACGACAGAGTAGATAATCAACTTACACATGGTGGTGGTGTCTATGACAGTATAGATAACCAGCCCACACATGGTGGTGGTGTCTATGACAGTATAGATAAGCAGCCCACACATGGTGGTGGTGTTTATGACAGTATAGATAACCAACCCACACATTGTAGTGGTGTCTATGACAGTATAGATAACCAACCCACACACGGTAGTGGTGTCTATGACAGTATGGATAACCAGCACATATATGGTGGTGGAGTCTATGACAGTATAAATAACCAACCCACACATGGTGTCTATGACAGTATAACCAGCCCACACATGGTGGTGGTTTCTATGACAGTATAGAAAACCAACCCACACATGGTGGTGGTGTCTATGACAGTATAGATAACCAACCCACAAATGGTGTTGGTGTCTATGACAGTATAGATAACCAACCCACACATGGTGGTGGAGTCTATGACAGAGTAGATAATCAACTTACACATGGTGGTGGTGTCTATGACAGTATAAATAACCAGCCCATACATGGTGTCTATGACAGTATAGATAACCAACCCACACATGGTGGGGTCTATGACAGTATAGATAACCAACTTACACATGGTGGTGGTGTCTATGACAGTATAGATAACCAACCCACAAATGGTGTTGGTGTCTATGACAGTATAGATAACCAACCCACACATGGTGGTGGAGTCTATGACAGAGTAGATAATCAACTTACACATGGTGGTGGTGTCTATGACAGTATAAATAACCAGCCCATACATGGTGTCTATGACAGTATAGATAACCAACCCACACATGGTGTTGGTGTCTATGACAGTATAGATAACCAGCCCACACATAGTGGTGGTGTCTATGACAGTATAAATAACCAACCCACAGATGCTGTCTATGGCAGTATAGATAACCAACACACACATGGTGTCCATAACAGTATAGATAACCACCTCAAACACGGTGGTGGTGTCTATGACAGTATAAATAACCAACCCACACATGGTGTCTATGACAGTATAGATAACCAACTCACACATGGTGGTGTCTATGACAGTATAACCAGCCCACAAATGGTTTCTATGACAGTATAGATAACCAACCCACACATGGTGTTGGCGTCTATGACAGTATAGATAACTAGCCCACATATGATGTCTGAGACAGTATAGATAACCAACCCACACGATGTCAATGACAGTATAGATAACCAACCCACACATGGTGTCTATGACAGTATAACCAGCCCACACATGGTGGTGGTTTCTATGACAGTATAGAAAACCAACCCACACATGGTGGTGGTGTCTATGACAGTATAGATAACCAACCCACAAATGGTGTTGGAGTCTATGACAGTATAGATAACCAACCCACACATGGTGGTGGAGTCTATGACAGAGTAGATAATCAACTTACACATGGTGGTGGTGTCTATGACAGTATAGATAACCAGCCCACACATGGTGGTGGTGTCTATGACAGTATAGATAAGCAGCCCACACATGGTGGTGGTGTTTATGACAGTATAGATAACCAACCCACACATTGTAGTGGTGTCTATGACAGTATAGATAACCAACCCACACACGGTAGTGGTGTCTATGACAGTATGGATAACCAGCACATATATGGTGGTGGAGTCTATGACAGTATAAATAACCAACCCACACATGGTGTCTATGACAGTATAACCAGCCCACACATGGTGGTGGTTTCTATGACAGTATAGAAAACCAACCCACACATGGTGGTGGTGTCTATGACAGTATAGATAACCAACCCACAAATGGTGTTGGTGTCTATGACAGTATAGATAACCAACCCACACATGGTGGTGGAGTCTATGACAGAGTAGATAATCAACTTACACATGGTGGTGGTGTCTATGACAGTATAAATAACCAGCCCATACATGGTGTCTATGACAGTATAGATAACCAACCCACACATGGTGGGGTCTATGACAGTATAGATAACCAACTTACACATGGTGGTGGTGTCTATGACAGTATAGATAACCAACCCGCACATGGTGTTGGTGTCTATGACAGTATAGATAACCAGCCCACACATAGTGGTGGTGTCTATGACAGTATAAATAACCAACCCACAGATGCTGTCTATGGCAGTATAGATAACCAACACACACATGGTGTCCATAACAGTATAGATAACCACCTCAAACACGGTGGTGGTGTCTATGACAGTATAAATAACCAACCCACACATGGTGTCTATGACAGTATAGATAACCAACTCACACATGGTGGTGTCTATGACAGTATAACCAGCCCACATATGGTTTCTATGACAGTATAGATAACCAACCCACACATGGTGTTGGCGTCTATGACAGTATAGATAACTAGCCCACATATGATGTCTGAGACAGTATAGATAACCAACCCACACACGGTAGTGGTGTCTATGACAGTATGGATAACCAGCACATATATGGTGGTGGAGTCTATGACAGTATAAATAACCAACCCACACATGGTGTCTATGACAGTATAACCAGCCCACACATGGTGGTGGTTTCTATGACAGTATAGAAAACCAACCCACACATGGTGGTGGTGTCTATGACAGTATAGATAACCAACCCACAAATGGTGTTGGTGTCTATGACAGTATAGATAACCAACCCACACATGGTGGTGGAGTCTATGACAGAGTAGATAATCAACTTACACATGGTGGTGGTGTCTATGACAGTATAAATAACCAGCCCATACATGGTGTCTATGACAGTATAGATAACCAACCCACACATGGTGTTGGTGTCTATGACAGTATAGATAACCAGCCCACACATAGTGGTGGTGTCTATGACAGTATAAATAACCAACCCACAGATGCTGTCTATGGCAGTATAGATAACCAACACACACATGGTGTCCATAACAGTATAGATAACCACCTCAAACACGGTGGTGGTGTCTATGACAGTATAAATAACCAACCCACACATGGTGTCTATGACAGTATAGATAACCAACTCACACATGGTGGTGTCTATGACAGTATAACCAGCCCACAAATGGTTTCTATGACAGTATAGATAACCAACCCACACATGGTGTTGGCGTCTATGACAGTATAGATAACTAGCCCACATATGATGTCTGAGACAGTATAGATAACCAACCCACACGATGTCAATGACAGTATAGATAACCAACCCACACATGGTGTCTATGACAGTATAACCAGCCCACACATGGTGGTGGTTTCTATGACAGTATAGAAAACCAACCCACACATGGTGGTGGTGTCTATGACAGTATAGATAACCAACCCACAAATGGTGTTGGAGTCTATGACAGTATAGATAACCAACCCACACATGGTGGTGGAGTCTATGACAGAGTAGATAATCAACTTACACATGGTGGTGGTGTCTATGACAGTATAGATAACCAGCCCACACATGGTGGTGGTGTCTATGACAGTATAGATAAGCAGCCCACACATGGTGGTGGTGTTTATGACAGTATAGATAACCAACCCACACATTGTAGTGGTGTCTATGACAGTATAGATAACCAACCCACACACGGTAGTGGTGTCTATGACAGTATGGATAACCAGCACATATATGGTGGTGGAGTCTATGACAGTATAAATAACCAACCCACACATGGTGTCTATGACAGTATAACCAGCCCACACATGGTGGTGGTTTCTATGACAGTATAGAAAACCAACCCACACATGGTGGTGGTGTCTATGACAGTATAGATAACCAACCCACAAATGGTGTTGATGTCTATGACAGTATAGATAACCAACCCACACATGGTGGTGGAGTCTATGACAGAGTAGATAATCAACTTACACATGGTGGTGGTGTCTATGACAGTATAAATAACCAGCCCATACATGGTGTCTATGACAGTATAGATAACCAACCCACACATGGTGTTGGTGTCTATGACAGTATAGATAACCAGCCCACACATAGTGGTGGTGTCTATGACAGTATAAATAACCAACCCACAGATGCTGTCTATGGCAGTATAGATAACCAACACACACATGGTGTCCATAACAGTATAGATAACCACCTCAAACACGGTGGTGGTGTCTATGACAGTATAAATAACCAACCCACACATGGTGTCTATGACAGTATAGATAACCAACTCACACATGGTGGTGTCTATGACAGTATAACCAGCCCACAAATGGTTTCTATGACAGTATAGATAACCAACCCACACATGGTGTTGGCGTCTATGACAGTATAGATAACTAGCCCACATATGATGTCTGAGACAGTATAGATAACCAACCCACACGATGTCAATGACAGTATAGATAACCAACCCACACATGGTGTCTATGACAGTATAACCAGCCCACACATGGTGGTGGTTTCTATGACAGTATAGAAAACCAACCCACACATGGTGGTGGTGTCTATGACAGTATAGATAACCAACCCACAAATGGTGTTGGAGTCTATGACAGTATAGATAACCAACCCACACATGGTGGTGGAGTCTATGACAGAGTAGATAATCAACTTACACATGGTGGTGGTGTCTATGACAGTATAGATAACCAGCCCACACATGGTGGTGGTGTCTATGACAGTATAGATAAGCAGCCCACACATGGTGGTGGTGTTTATGACAGTATAGATAACCAACCCACACATTGTAGTGGTGTCTATGACAGTATAGATAACCAACCCACACACGGTAGTGGTGTCTATGACAGTATGGATAACCAGCACATATATGGTGGTGGAGTCTATGACAGTATAAATAACCAACCCACACATGGTGTCTATGACAGTATAACCAGCCCACACATGGTGGTGGTTTCTATGACAGTATAGAAAACCAACCCACACATGGTGGTGGTGTCTATGACAGTATAGATAACCAACCCACAAATGGTGTTGGTGTCTATGACAGTATAGATAACCAACCCACACATGGTGGTGGAGTCTATGACAGAGTAGATAATCAACTTACACATGGTGGTGGTGTCTATGACAGTATAAATAACCAGCCCATACATGGTGTCTATGACAGTATAGATAACCAACCCACACATGGTGGGGTCTATGACAGTATAGATAACCAACTTACACATGGTGGTGGTGTCTATGACAGTATAGATAACCAACCCGCACATGGTGTTGGTGTCTATGACAGTATAGATAACCAGCCCACACATAGTGGTGGTGTCTATGACAGTATAAATAACCAACCCACAGATGCTGTCTATGGCAGTATAGATAACCAACACACACATGGTGTCCATAACAGTATAGATAACCACCTCAAACACGGTGGTGGTGTCTATGACAGTATAAATAACCAACCCACACATGGTGTCTATGACAGTATAGATAACCAACTCACACATGGTGGTGTCTATGACAGTATAACCAGCCCACATATGGTTTCTATGACAGTATAGATAACCAACCCACACATGGTGTTGGCGTCTATGACAGTATAGATAACTAGCCCACATATGATGTCTGAGACAGTATAGATAACCAACCCACACACGGTAGTGGTGTCTATGACAGTATGGATAACCAGCACATATATGGTGGTGGAGTCTATGACAGTATAAATAACCAACCCACACATGGTGTCTATGACAGTATAACCAGCCCACACATGGTGGTGGTTTCTATGACAGTATAGAAAACCAACCCACACATGGTGGTGGTGTCTATGACAGTATAGATAACCAACCCACAAATGGTGTTGGTGTCTATGACAGTATAGATAACCAACCCACACATGGTGGTGGAGTTTATGACAGAGTAGATAATCAACTTACACATGGTGGTGGTGTCTATGACAGTATAAATAACCAGCCCATACATGGTGTCTATGACAGTATAGATAACCAACCCACACATGGTGGGGTCTATGACAGTATAGATAACCAACTTACACATGGTGGTGGTGTCTATGACAGTATAGATAACCAACCCGCACATGGTGTTGGTGTCTATGACAGTATAGATAACCAGCCCACACATAGTGGTGGTGTCTATGACAGTATAAATAACCAACCCACAGATGCTGTCTATGGCAGTATAGATAACCAACACACACATGGTGTCCATAACAGTATAGATAACCACCTCAAACACGGTGGTGGTGTCTATGACAGTATAAATAACCAACCCACACATGGTGTCTATGACAGTATAGATAACCAACTCACACATGGTGGTGTCTATGACAGTATAACCAGCCCACATATGGTTTCTATGACAGTATAGATAACCAACCCACACATGGTGTTGGCGTCTATGACAGTATAGATAACTAGCCCACATATGATGTCTGAGACAGTATAGATAACCAACCCACACGATGTCTATGACAGTATAGATAACCAACCCACACATGGTGTCTATGACAGTATAACCAGCCCACACATGGTGGTGGTTTCTATGACAGTATAGATAACCAACCCACAAATGGTGTTGGAGTCTATGACAGTATAGATAACCAACCCACACATGGTGGTGGAGTCTATGACAGAGTAGATAATCAACTTACACATGGTGGTGGTGTCTATGACAGTATAGATAACCAGCCCACACATGGTGGTGGTGTCTATGACAGTATAGATAAGCAGCCCACACATGGTGGTGGTGTTTATGACAGTATAGATAACCAACCCACACATTGTAGTGGTGTCTATGACAGTATAGATAACCAACCCACACACGGTAGTGGTGTCTATGACAGTATGGATAACCAGCACACATATGGTGGTGGAGTCTATGTCAGTATAAATAACCAACCCACACATGGTGTCTATGACAGTATAACCAGCCCACATATTGTTTCTATGACAGTATAGATAACCAACCCACACATGGTGGTGGGGTCTATGACAGTATAGATAACCAACCCACACATGGTGGTGGGGTCTATGACAGTATAGATAACCAGCCCACATATGGTGGTGGGGTCTATGACAGTATAGATAACCAGCCCACATATGGTAGTGGTGTCTATGACAGTATAGATAACCAACCCACACATGGTGGTGGTGTCTATGACAGTATAGATAACCAGCCCACATATGGTGTCTGACAGTATAGATAACCAGCCCACACATGGTGTCTATGACAGTATAGATAACCAACCCACACATGGTGTCTATGACAGTATAGATAACCAACCCACACATGGTGTCTATGACAGTATAGATGACCAGCCCACACATGGTGTCTGACAGTATAACCAACCCACACATGGTGGTGGTGTCTATGACAGTATAGATAACCAGCCCACACATGGTGTCTATGACAGTATAGAATACCAGCCCACACATGGTGTCTATGACAGTATAGATAACCAGCCCACACATGGTGGTGTATGACAGTATTGACAACCAACCCACACATGGTGTCTATGACAGTATAGATAACCAGCCCACACATGGTGTCTATGACAGTATAGATAACCAGCCCACACATGGTGTCTATGACAGTATAGATAACCAGCCCACACATGGTGGTGTATGACAGTATTGACAACCAACCCACACATGGTGTCTATGACAGTATAGATAACCAGCCCACACATGGTGTCTATGACAGTATAGATAACCAGCCCACACATGGTGTCTATGACAGTATAGATAACCAGCCCACACATGGTGTCTATGACAGTATAGATAACCAGCCCACACATGGTGGTGTATGACAGTATTGACAACCAACCCACACATGGTGTCTATGACAGTATAGATAACCAGCCCACACATGCTGTCTATGACAGTATACATAACAAACCCACACATGGTGTTGGTGTCTATGACAGTATAGATAAGCAGCCCACACATGGTGGTGGTGTCTATGACAGTATAGATAACCAGCCCACACATGGTGGTGGTGTCTATGACAGTATAAATAACCAGCCCACACATGGTGGTGGTGTCTATGACAGTATAGATAACCAACCCACACATGGTAGTGGTGTCTATGACAGTATAGATAACCAACCCACACATGGTAGTGGTGTCTATGACAGTATAGATAACCAGCACATATATGGAGGTGGAGTCTATGACAGTATAAATAACCAACCCACACATGGTGTCTATGACAATATAACCAGCCCACATATTGTTTCTATGACAGTATAGATAACCAACCCACACATTGTAGTGGTGTCTATGACAGTATAGATAACCAACCCACACATGGTAGTGGTGTCTATGACAGTATAGATAACCAGCACATATATGGTGGTGGAGTCTATGACAGTATAAATAACCAACCCACACATGGTGTCTATGACAATATAACCAGCCCACATATTGTTTCTATGACAGTATAGATAACCAACCCACACATGGTGGTGGGGTCTATGACAGTATAGATAACCAGCCCACACATGGTGGTGGTGTCTATGACAGTATAGATAACCAGCCCACACATGGTGGTGGGGTTTATGACAGTATAGATAACCAGCCAACACATGGTGGTGGTGTCTATGACAGTATAGATAACCAACCCACACATGGTGTCTATGACAGTATAGATAACCAGCCAACACATGGTGGTGGTGTCTATGACAGTATAGATAACCAGCCCACACATGGTGTCTATGACAGTATAGATAACCAACCCACACATGGTGTCTGACAGTATAGATAACCAGCCCACACATGGTGGCTGTGACAGTATAGATAACCAGCCCACACATGGTAGTGGTGTCTATGACAGTATAGATAACCAACCCACACATGGTGTCTATGACAGTATAGATAACCAGCCAACACATGGTGGTGGTGTCTATGACAGTATAGATAACCAGCCCACACATGGTGTCTATGACAGTATAGATAACCAACCCACACATGGTGTCTGACAGTATAGATAACCAGCCCACACATGGTGGCTGTGACAGTATAGATAACCAGCCCACACATGGTAGTGGTGTCTATGACAGTATAGATAACCAACCCACACATGGTGTCTATGACAGTATAGATAACCAGCCCACACATGGTGGCTGTGACAGTATAGATAACCAGCACATATATGGTGGTGGAGTCTATGACAGTATAAATAACCAACCCACACATGGTGTCTATGACAGTATAACCAGCCCACACATGGTGGTGGTTTCTATGACAGTATAGAAAACCAACCCACACATGGTGGTGGTGTCTATGACAGTATAGATAACCAACCCACAAATGGTGTTGGTGTCTATGACAGTATAGATAACCAACCCACACATGGTGGTGGAGTCTATGACAGAGTAGATAATCAACTTACACATGGTGGTGGTGTCTATGACAGTATAAATAACCAGCCCATACATGGTCCCGTGTGGCTCAGTTGGTAGAGCATGGTCCCGTGTGGCTCAGTTGGTAGAGCATGGCGCTTGCAACGCCAGAGTTGTGGGTTCAATTCCCACGGGGGGACCAGGGTTCAATTCCCACGGGGGGACCAGGATGAATATGTATGAACTTTCCAATTTGTAAGTCGCTCTGGATAAGAGCGTCTGCTAAATGACTTAAATGTAAATGTAAATGGTGTCTATGACAGTATAGATAACCAACCCACACATGGTGGGGTCTATGACAGTATAGATAACCAACTTACACATGGTGGTGGTGTCTATGACAGTATAGATAACCAACCCGCACATGGTGTTGGTGTCTATGACAGTATAGATAACCAGCCCACACATAGTGGTGGTGTCTATGACAGTATAAATAACCAACCCACAGATGCTGTCTATGGCAGTATAGATAACCAACACACACATGGTGTCCATAACAGTATAGATAACCACCTCAAACACGGTGGTGGTGTCTATGACAGTATAAATAACCAACCCACACATGGTGTCTATGACAGTATAGATAACCAACTCACACATGGTGGTGTCTATGACAGTATAACCAGCCCACATATGGTTTCTATGACAGTATAGATAACCAACCCACACATGGTGTTGGCGTCTATGACAGTATAGATAACTAGCCCACATATGATGTCTGAGACAGTATAGATAACCAACCCACACACGGTAGTGGTGTCTATGACAGTATGGATAACCAGCACATATATGGTGGTGGAGTCTATGACAGTATAAATAACCAACCCACACATGGTGTCTATGACAGTATAACCAGCCCACACATGGTGGTGGTTTCTATGACAGTATAGAAAACCAACCCACACATGGTGGTGGTGTCTATGACAGTATAGATAACCAACCCACAAATGGTGTTGGTGTCTATGACAGTATAGATAACCAACCCACACATGGTGGTGGAGTTTATGACAGAGTAGATAATCAACTTACACATGGTGGTGGTGTCTATGACAGTATAAATAACCAGCCCATACATGGTGTCTATGACAGTATAGATAACCAACCCACACATGGTGGGGTCTATGACAGTATAGATAACCAACTTACACATGGTGGTGGTGTCTATGACAGTATAGATAACCAACCCGCACATGGTGTTGGTGTCTATGACAGTATAGATAACCAGCCCACACATAGTGGTGGTGTCTATGACAGTATAAATAACCAACCCACAGATGCTGTCTATGGCAGTATAGATAACCAACACACACATGGTGTCCATAACAGTATAGATAACCACCTCAAACACGGTGGTGGTGTCTATGACAGTATAAATAACCAACCCACACATGGTGTCTATGACAGTATAGATAACCAACTCACACATGGTGGTGTCTATGACAGTATAACCAGCCCACATATGGTTTCTATGACAGTATAGATAACCAACCCACACATGGTGTTGGCGTCTATGACAGTATAGATAACTAGCCCACATATGATGTCTGAGACAGTATAGATAACCAACCCACACGATGTCTATGACAGTATAGATAACCAACCCACACATGGTGTCTATGACAGTATAACCAGCCCACACATGGTGGTGGTTTCTATGACAGTATAGATAACCAACCCACAAATGGTGTTGGAGTCTATGACAGTATAGATAACCAACCCACACATGGTGGTGGAGTCTATGACAGAGTAGATAATCAACTTACACATGGTGGTGGTGTCTATGACAGTATAGATAACCAGCCCACACATGGTGGTGGTGTCTATGACAGTATAGATAAGCAGCCCACACATGGTGGTGGTGTTTATGACAGTATAGATAACCAACCCACACATTGTAGTGGTGTCTATGACAGTATAGATAACCAACCCACACACGGTAGTGGTGTCTATGACAGTATGGATAACCAGCACATATATGGTGGTGGAGTCTATGTCAGTATAAATAACCAACCCACACATGGTGTCTATGACAGTATAACCAGCCCACATATTGTTTCTATGACAGTATAGATAACCAACCCACACATGGTGGTGGGGTCTATGACAGTATAGATAACCAACCCACACATGGTGGTGGGGTCTATGACAGTATAGATAACCAGCCCACATATGGTGGTGGGGTCTATGACAGTATAGATAACCAGCCCACATATGGTAGTGGTGTCTATGACAGTATAGATAACCAACCCACACATGGTGGTGGTGTCTATGACAGTATAGATAACCAGCCCACATATGGTGTCTGACAGTATAGATAACCAGCCCACACATGGTGTCTATGACAGTATAGATAACCAACCCACACATGGTGTCTATGACAGTATAGATAACCAACCCACACATGGTGTCTATGACAGTATAGATGACCAGCCCACACATGGTGTCTGACAGTATAACCAACCCACACATGGTGGTGGTGTCTATGACAGTATAGATAACCAGCCCACACATGGTGTCTATGACAGTATAGAATACCAGCCCACACATGGTGTCTATGACAGTATAGATAACCAGCCCACACATGGTGGTGTATGACAGTATTGACAACCAACCCACACATGGTGTCTATGACAGTATAGATAACCAGCCCACACATGGTGTCTATGACAGTATAGATAACCAGCCCACACATGGTGTCTATGACAGTATAGATAACCAGCCCACACATGGTGGTGTATGACAGTATTGACAACCAACCCACACATGGTGTCTATGACAGTATAGATAACCAGCCCACACATGGTGTCTATGACAGTATAGATAACCAGCCCACACATGGTGTCTATGACAGTATAGATAACCAGCCCACACATGGTGTCTATGACAGTATAGATAACCAGCCCACACATGGTGGTGTATGACAGTATTGACAACCAACCCACACATGGTGTCTATGACAGTATAGATAACCAGCCCACACATGCTGTCTATGACAGTATACATAACAAACCCACACATGGTGTTGGTGTCTATGACAGTATAGATAAGCAGCCCACACATGGTGGTGGTGTCTATGACAGTATAGATAACCAGCCCACACATGGTGGTGGTGTCTATGACAGTATAAATAACCAGCCCACACATGGTGGTGGTGTCTATGACAGTATAGATAACCAACCCACACATGGTAGTGGTGTCTATGACAGTATAGATAACCAACCCACACATGGTAGTGGTGTCTATGACAGTATAGATAACCAGCACATATATGGAGGTGGAGTCTATGACAGTATAAATAACCAACCCACACATGGTGTCTATGACAATATAACCAGCCCACATATTGTTTCTATGACAGTATAGATAACCAACCCACACATTGTAGTGGTGTCTATGACAGTATAGATAACCAACCCACACATGGTAGTGGTGTCTATGACAGTATAGATAACCAGCACATATATGGTGGTGGAGTCTATGACAGTATAAATAACCAACCCACACATGGTGTCTATGACAATATAACCAGCCCACATATTGTTTCTATGACAGTATAGATAACCAACCCACACATGGTGGTGGGGTCTATGACAGTATAGATAACCAGCCCACACATGGTGGTGGTGTCTATGACAGTATAGATAACCAGCCCACACATGGTGGTGGGGTTTATGACAGTATAGATAACCAGCCAACACATGGTGGTGGTGTCTATGACAGTATAGATAACCAACCCACACATGGTGTCTATGACAGTATAGATAACCAGCCAACACATGGTGGTGGTGTCTATGACAGTATAGATAACCAGCCCACACATGGTGTCTATGACAGTATAGATAACCAACCCACACATGGTGTCTGACAGTATAGATAACCAGCCCACACATGGTGGCTGTGACAGTATAGATAACCAGCCCACACATGGTAGTGGTGTCTATGACAGTATAGATAACCAACCCACACATGGTGTCTATGACAGTATATATAACCAGCCCACACATGGTGTCTATGACAGTATAGATAACCAGCCCACACATGGTGTCTATGACAGTATAGATAACCAACCCACACATGGTGTCTATGACAGTATAGATAACCAGCCCACACATGGTGTCTATGACAGCATAGATAACCAGCCCACACATGGTCTCTATGACAGCATAGATAACCAACCCACACATGGTGTCTATGACAGTATAGATAACCAGCCCACACATGGTGTCTATGACAGTATAGATAACCAGCCCACACATGGTGTCCATGACAGTATAGATAACCAGCCCACACATGGTGTCTATGACAGTATAGATAACCAGCCCACACATGGTGGTGTATGACAGTATTGACAACCAACACACACATGGTGTCTATGACAGTATAGATAACCAGCCCACACATGGTGTCTATGACAGTATAGATAACCAGCCCACACATGGTGTCTATGACAGTATAGATAACCAGCCCACACATGGTGTCTATGACAGTATAGATAACCAGCCCACACATGGTGGTGTATGACAGTATTGACAACCAACCCACACATGGTGTCTATGACAGTATAGATAACCAGCCCACACATGGTGTCTATGACAGTATAGATAACCAGCCCACACATGGTGTCTATGACAGTATAGATAACCAGCCCACACATGGTGTCTATGACAGTATAGATAACCAGCCCACACATGGTGGTGTATGACAGTATTGACAACCAACCCACACATGGTGTCTATGACAGTATAGATAACCAGCCAACACATGGTGGTTGTGTCTATGACAGTATAGATAACCAGCCCACACATGGTGTCTATGACAGTATAGATAACCAACCCACACATGGTGTCTGACAGTATAGATAACCAGCCCACACATGGTGTCTATGACAGTATAGATAACCAGCCCACACATGGTAGTGGTGTCTATGACAGTATAGATAACCAACCCACACATGGTGTCTATGACAGTATAGATAACCAGCCCACACATGGTGTCTATGACAGTATAGATAACCAGCCCACACATGGTGTCTATGACAGTATAGATAACCAACCCACACATGGTGTCTATGACAGTATAGATAACCAGCCCACACATGGTGTCTATGACAGCATAGATAACCAGCCCACACATGGTCTCTATGACAGCATAGATAACCAACCCACACATGGTGTCTATGACAGTATAGATAACCAGCCCACACATGGTGTCTATGGCAGTATAGATAACCAGCCCACACATGGTGTCCATGACAGTATAGATAACCAGCCCACACATGGTGTCTATGACAATATAACCAGCCCACATATTGTTTCTATGACAGTATAGATAACCAACCCACACATGGTGGTGGGGTCTATGACAGTATAGATAACCAACCCACACATTGTAGTGGTGTCTATGACAGTATAGATAACCAACCCACACATGGTAGTGGTGTCTATGACAGTATAGATAACCAGCACATATATGGTGGTGGAGTCTATGACAGTATAAATAACCAACCCACACATGGTGTCTATGACAATATAACCAGCCCACATATTGTTTCTATGACAGTATAGATAACCAACCCACACATTGTAGTGGTGTCTATGACAGTATAGATAACCAACCCACACATGGTAGTGGTGTCTATGACAGTATAGATAACCAGCACATATATGGTGGTGGAGTCTATGACAGTATAAATAACCAACCCACACATGGTGTCTATGACAATATAACCAGCCCACATATTGTTTCTATGACAGTATAGATAACCAACCCACACATGGTGGTGGGGTCTATGACAGTATAGATAACCAGCCCACACATGGTGGTGGTGTCTATGACAGTATAGATAACCAACCCACACATGGTGTCTATGACAGTATAGATAACCAGCCAACACATGGTGGTGGTGTCTATGACAGTATAGATAACCAGCCCACACATGGTGTCTATGACAGTATAGATAACCAACCCACACATGGTGTCTGACAGTATAGATAACCAGCCCACACATGGTGTCTATGACAGTATAGATAACCAGCCCACACATGGTAGTGGTGTCTATGACAGTATAGATAACCAACCCACACATGGTGTCTATGACAGTATATATAACCAGCCCACACATGGTGTCTATGACAGTATAGATAACCAGCCCACACATGGTGTCTATGACAGTATAGATAACCAACCCACACATGGTGTCTATGACAGTATAGATAACCAGCCCACACATGCTGTCTATGACAGTATACATAACAAACCCACACATGGTGTTGGTGTCTATGACAGTATAGATAAGCAGCCCACACATGGTCGTGGTGTCTATGACAGTATAGATAACCAGCCCACACATGGTGGTGGTGTCTATGACAGTATAGATAACCAGCCCACACATGGTGGTGGTGTCTATGACAGCATAGATAACCAACCCACACATGGTAGTGGTGTCTATGACAGTATAGATAACCAACCCACACATGGTAGTGGTGTCTATGACAGTATAGATAACCAGCACATATATGGAGGTGGAGTCTATGACAGTATAAATAACCAACCCACACATGGTGTCTATGACAATATAACCAGCCCACATATTGTTTCTATGACAGTATAGATAACCAACCCACACATTGTAGTGGTGTCTATGACAGTATAGATAACCAACCCACACATGGTAGTGGTGTCTATGACAGTATAGATAACCAGCACATATATGGTGGTGGAGTCTATGACAGTATAAATAACCAACCCACACATGGTGTCTATGACAATATAACCAGCCCACATATTGTTTCTATGACAGTATAGATAACCAGCCCACACATGGTGTCTATGACAGTATAGATAACCAGCCCACACATGCTGTCTATGACAGTATACATAACAAACCCACACATGGTGTTGGTGTCTATGACAGTATAGATAAGCAGCCCACACATGGTGGTGGTGTCTATGACAGTATAGATAACCAACCCACACATGGTAGTGGTGTCTATGACAGTATAGATAACCAGCACATATATGGAGGTGGAGTCTATGACAGTATAAATAACCAACCCACACATGGTGTCTATGACAATATAACCAGCCCACATATTGTTTCTATGACAGTATAGATAACCAACCCACACATTGTAGTGGTGTCTATGACAGTATAGATAACCAACCCACACATGGTAGTGGTGTCTATGACAGTATAGATAACCAGCACATATATGGTGGTGGAGTCTATGAAAGTATAGATAACCAGCCCACACATGGTGGTGGGGTTTATGACAGTATAGATAACCAGCCAACACATGGTGGTGGTGTCTATGACAGTATAGATAACCAGCCCACACATGGTGTCTATGACAGTATAGATAACCAACCCACACATGGTGTCTGACAGTATAGATAACCAACCCACACATGGTGTCTATGACAGTATATATAACCAGCCCACACATGGTGTCTATGACAGTATAGATAACCAGCCCACACATGGTGTCTATGACAGTATAGATAACCAACCCACACATGGTGTCTATGACAGTATAGATAACCAGCCCACACATGGTGTCTATGACAGCATAGATAACCAGCCCACACATGGTCTCTATGACAGCATAGATAACCAACCCACACATGGTGTCTATGACAGTATAGATAACCAGCCCACACATGGTGTCTATGGCAGTATAGATAACCAGCCCACACATGGTGTCCATGACAGTATAGATAACCAGCCCACACATGGTGTCTATGACAATATAACCAGCCCACATATTGTTTCTATGACAGTATAGATAACCAACCCACACATGGTGGTGGGGTCTATGACAGTATAGATAACCAACCCACACATTGTAGTGGTGTCTATGACAGTATAGATAACCAACCCACACATGGTAGTGGTGTCTATGACAGTATAGATAACCAGCACATATATGGTGGTGGAGTCTATGACAGTATAAATAACCAACCCACACATGGTGTCTATGACAATATAACCAGCCCACATATTGTTTCTATGACAGTATAGATAACCAACCCACATATTGTAGTGGTGTCTATGACAGTATAGATAACCAACCCACACATGGTAGTGGTGTCTATGACAGTATAGATAACCAGCACATATATGGTGGTGGAGTCTATGACAGTATAAATAACCAACCCACACATGGTGTCTATGACAATATAACCAGCCCACATATTGTTTCTATGACAGTATAGATAACCAACCCACACATGGTGGTGGGGTCTATGACAGTATAGATAACCAGCCCACACATGGTGGTGGTGTCTATGACAGTATAGATAACCAGCCCACACATGGTGGTGGGGTTTATGACAGTATAGATAACCAGCCAACACATGGTGGTGGTGTCTATGACAGTATAGATAACCAACCCACACATGGTGTCTATGACAGTATAGATAACCAGCCAACACATGGTGGTGGTGTCTATGACAGTATAGATAACCAGCCCACACATGGTGTCTATGACAGTATAGATAACCAACCCACACATGGTGTCTGACAGTATAGATAACCAGCCCACACATGGTGTCTATGACAGTATAGATAACCAGCCCACACATGGTAGTGGTGTCTATGACAGTATAGATAACCAACCCACACATGGTGTCTATGACAGTATATATAACCAGCCCACACATGGTGTCTATGACAGTATAGATAACCAGCCCACACATGGTGTCTATGACAGTATAGATAACCAACCCACACATGGTGTCTATGACAGTATAGATAACCAGCCCACACATGCTGTCTATGACAGTATACATAACAAACCCACACATGGTGTTGGTGTCTATGACAGTTGTTACGTTCCCCAGTTTCTGTGTTCTGTTTTGTATTTGAGTGTGTGTTTCAGGAGATGGCTTCCTGAAGTACTCCCCAACCAGCTGATTGGTCAACCCCAGGCTAATTGGTGATTGGAGCTGACCCCGCCCCCTCGTCAAGAAGCAGCTGACACTAATCACCATTGCCCCCAGAAGATAAAAGCCAGTGTTCTGCCAAGAGAGAGGAGATTGAGATTGAGAGGAGAGAGAGAGATGAGATTTGGAGTAGAGATTTGGAGATTGAGAGAGAGAGAGAGAAAAAAATTAGATTGTGATATAGTGTTGGTTGTGTATCAGAAAGTGTGGTATGTACTGTTGTTGTTGGTAGCAGTTTTTCTATGTCCTGTGTTTGAGTGTTTGTGAAATCATTAATAATTACTCTGTTTCATGTGTTCCCAGGGGGGAAGGAGAAGGCACTTTGGGAGTGCTTAGGCAAGAGGCCCGCGGGCATACATATACCCGTAGTATATTTACTGTCTAGGCACACTAGGTAAGACCTGGGCGGACCACCCCCTTGTATTTTGGTTAGGGCACCAGACGGTGCTAAGTTAGGTAAGTTAAGTGGGTAGGCAGGTTAGATAGGAGAGGGGGAACTTTGATATTTACTTTCTTTGCTTTGGTTCCGTCCAGCCCCTTTTCCCCATATTACCGTGTAAGAAAATAAATCCAAGTAAACGGTAAAATCTGCTTTTGTGTCATCCTTGCTCGCACCTACAGTCCATACCTCTTGCACTTCAGAGAGTTGAGTTGTAGCAGGGAGTTGCGTTCCCTCTTCTCAGAGGCGTGCGTAACATAATGGGGGCTCATCCGGGATTCCATTAAACCCACCGGACCCTGCTGCACTGAGCTCTCTGTGGTTAGTGATTGAGGTGTGATGGTAGGTTGTGAGTTTGGATGACTTGTTTAGTTTGTTTTTTCAGTAGATTGTTGTGTACAAGATGGCTGCCTCAGCCATCTCCAAGTTCATTGAAGCGCCCTCCATTGATTGTTTGGTGAGGTTTCGAAAAGTAGACCTTATAGCTATAGCTGACCATTATGGATTTGTTATCCCTGAGAAAACCCTAAAGGCTGAGCTTTTGGTGCTAGTCAGGGAGGGTTTAGTAAGAGAAAGAATTCTCTCATTGAAAGGAGAGGAGACGGGTAGACTTTCCGATGCCAAGTCGGAGGACAGGGCGGAGGAAGGGGTTGCTCGTACCCCCTTTACATTGCCTCGATTCGATCCTTTATCTTCTGCTTCAGGTCGTTCAGACGGGACCGCTAGGCTAAAGGTGAGGCTGGCCCGGTTAGAAATGGAGCAAAAAGATAAAGAGAGACAAATGCATTTTGACCTTGAAATTAGGAAAATAGAAGCCGACAAGGAGGTGAGGATCCGACAACTGGAGCTAGAAGCTGGCTCCGGTACGACTCCAAAAGCTGCTCAGCATCAAGCCCACTTTGATGTAAGTAAAAATATAGCTTTAGTCCCACCATTCCGAGAGTCGGAAGTTGATTCCTATTTCTCTGCGTTTGAGCGTGTGGCCGCTGCGCTGCATTGGCCACTCGAGGTTTGCCCGCTCCTGTTGCAATGTAAATTGTCTGGGAAAGCCCAGGAAGTAGTAGCTGCTCTCTCCCTGGAAGACAGTTTACATTACGAAACAGTTAAAACTACCGTGTTGCGGGCTTATGAGTTGGTGCCTGAGGCTTATAGACAGCGCTTCAGGAACCACAAGAAACCCTCTCACCGTACTTTTGTTGAGTTTGCTAGGGACAAAGAGTCTCTGTTTAATCGATGGTGTTCAGCCAGCAAAGCTAACACCTTTGCTGATATTCGGGAGTTGATGCTGTTGGAGGATTTTAAAAGCAACCTCCCTGATAGAATTGTAGTTCATTTAAATGAACAGAAAGTGGTGACATTGGCCCAGGCAGCAGTGTTGGCAGATGAGTACGCTTTGACACACAAGACTGTCTTTGGTGCACCTCGTTTTGAAGGTAGACTGATTACGTCATCAGTGCCTCATTCAGGTCGCTTTTCCTCTGACAAGCCTTTTCATGAGATCCGAGAATGTTTTTACTGTCACCAAAAGGGTCATGTGATTGCGGACTGCCCAGTTTTGAAAAATAAACCGAAACAGTCCCAGTCACCATCCCCAAAAAGGAAAAGTTTGGGTTTTGTCAAGTCTTTGGCTCGTCCGTTGGTCCGATGTATTGATTCAGCATTTGAGAAACCGGATCCTGTTTATGCTCCGTTTATTTCTGCCGGTTGTGTTTCCTTAACTGGAGAACAAGCTGATCAAAAGCCAATTAAAATCTTACGAGACACCGGGGCGGCGCAGTCAGTAATCATTACTGATGCTTTACCCTGGTCTCCTGAAACGTATTGTGGCTCACATGTTATATTAAAGGTGCATTATGACAAAAAGGCTGTTGGCCGTTCTTTTGCACCAGGGGATCAAGTTTTAGTTTTGTTGCCAATTCCTGGCTCATCTCTGTCAGCACGTTTTTCTGGACCATATTTGGTGGAAAAGAAACTCAGTGACACAAACTATGTGATAAAGACCCCAGATCGAAGGCGTTCTTCCCGTGTGTGTCATGTTAACATGCTAAAAGAATATTATGTACGTGACTCTCCACACAGCTCCTCAAGTAAGCCGGTCCAGCCCGCCGTCTCCAGTGTGGCTGCGGTGGTGCTGAAGCCTGGCTGGGACCTAGAGGAGGATAAGGAGGATGGGTTGGAGTTACGCCATACGTTACAGCAGTGTGAACGCCTATGTAATTCAGAGATGCTGAAGAAGTTACCCTCTCAAATGGAACATTTGGATAACGATCAAACTAAGGACCTTATCCTATTGATAAACAGTTTTCTCAGTGTGTTTCAGGACGTTCCAAGTCGCACGTCCATCTTGGAACATGACGTGGATGTGGGCAATGCTGCTCCTATACGTCAGCATCCGTACCGGGTTAATACAAAGAAAAGGGAGGTAATGAAAAGTGAGGTAGCTTATTTATTACAGAATGACATGGCAAAACCCAGTAACAGCTCCTGGAGTTCCCCATGTATTCTTGTTCCTAAGCCTGACGGTACGTCCCGCTTATGCACGGACTATCGTCGAGTAAATGCAGTTACAAAGTCTGATTCTTTTCCTCTACCTCGATTAGATGACTGCATTGATAGAATTGGCTCTGCTGCTTACGTTAGTAAGTTAGATTTGTTAAAAGGTTATTGGCAGGTGCCTCTGACCTCTAGAGCTTCTGACATATCGGCTTTTGTTACGCCTGATAACTTTGTACAATACACTGTGATGCCCTTTGGCATGTGTAATGCACCTGCTACTTTTCAGCGTCTAGTTAACATTGTGTTTGCAGATGTGCCAAATTGTACTGCATACCTTGATGATGTGGTGATACATTCGTCTACTTGGTCTGATCATCTCTCCACTTTGAAAAGTGTGTTTCAGCGGTTGGAGAATGCTTCTTTAACCCTCAATTTGGCCAAGTGTGAGTTTGGGAAGGCTACGGTGACTTACTTAGGGAAACAAGTGGGACGAGGTCAAGTGCGCCCAGTAACTGGCAAGGTGGAGGCAATTGTTGCTTTTCCTGCTCCCACGACTCGACGCCAGTTGCGCAGATTCCTAGGGATGGTAGGGTACTATCGTACATTCTGTAAGAATTTCTCGACGGTAGTAGCTCCCCTTTCATCTCTGCTTAGTCCCAAGGTACCATTTAGGTGGTCCAAGGACTGTAACCATGCGTTTGAGTCCGCTAAAGCGCTACTTTGTAGTGCCCCAGTGCTTGCCGCCCCCAACTTTGACAAACCTTTTAAGTTGGAGGTTGACGCTAGTATAGTGGGGGTGGGTGCGGTTCTCTTACAGGAAGATGAAGACGGAGTGGATCGGCCCGTCAGTTTCTTCTCCCGTAAGTTCAACTCGTGTCAGTCAAGGTACTCCACAATTGAACAAGAAACGCTAGCTTTATTGCTAGCCTTACAGTTCTTTGAGGTATATGTGGGATCCAGTGCCTTTCCTGTAATGGTCTTCACGGACCATAATCCTTTAGTGTTCTTAAAGCAAATGTACAATCAGAACCGCCGCCTTATGCGGTGGGCTCTGATTGTACAAGGATATAATGTACAGATAGCCTATGTGAAGGGCTCAGCGAATGTGGTTGCTGACGCTCTATCACGGGTTTACTAACTGGGGAAGCGTTGGTTTTTGTTATTACAAACTGTATGTTTGCAATTTTTGTGGTGGGCGTGTTACGTTCCCCAGTTTCTGTGTTCTGTTTTGTATTTGAGTGTGTGTTTCAGGAGATGGCTTCCTGAAGTACTCCCCAACCAGCTGATTGGTCAACCCCAGGCTAATTGGTGATTGGAGCTGACCCCGCCCCCTCGTCAAGAAGCAGCTGACACTAATCACCATTGCCCCCAGAAGATAAAAGCCAGTGTTCTGCCAAGAGAGAGGAGATTGAGATTGAGAGGAGAGAGAGAGATGAGATTTGGAGTAGAGATTTGGAGATTGAGAGAGAGAGAGAAAAAAATTAGATTGTGATATAGTGTTGGTTGTGTATCAGAAAGTGTGGTATGTACTGTTGTTGTTGGTAGCAGTTTTTCTATGTCCTGTGTTTGAGTGTTTGTGAAATCATTAATAATTACTCTGTTTCATGTGTTCCCAGGGGGGAAGGAGAAGGCACTTTGGGAGTGCTTAGGCAAGAGGCCCGCGGGCATACATATACCCGTAGTATATTTACTGTCTAGGCACACTAGGTAAGACCTGGGCGGACCACCCCCTGTATTTTGGTTAGGGCACCAGACGGTGCTAAGTTAGGTAAGTTAAGTGGGTAGGCAGGTTAGATAGGAGAGGGGGAACTTTGATATTTACTTTCTTTGCTTTGGTTCCGTCCAGCCCCTTTTCCCCATATTACCGTGTAAGAAAATAAATCCAAGTAAACGGTAAAATCTGCTTTTGTGTCATCCTTGCTCGCACCTACAGTCCATACCTCTTGCACTTCAGAGAGTTGAGTTGTAGCAGGGAGTTGCGTTCCCTCTTCTCAGAGGCGTGCGTAACAACAGTATAGATAAGCAGCCCACACATGGTCGTGGTGTCTATGACAGTATAGATAACCAGCCCACACATGGTGGTGGTGTCTATGACAGTATAGATAACCAGCCCACACATGGTGGTGGTGTCTATGACAGTATAAATAACCAACCCACACATGGTGTCTATGACAATATAACCAGCCCACATATTGTTTCTATGACAGTATAGATAACCAACCCACACATTGTAGTGGTGTCTATGACAGTAAAGATAACCAGCCCACACATGGTGGTGGGGTTTATGACAGTATAGATAACCAACCCACACATGGTGTCTATGACAGTATAGATAACCAGCCCACACATGGTGTCTATGACAGTATAGATAACCAACCAACACATGGTGTCTGAGAGTATAGATAACCAGCCCACACATGGTGTCTATGACAGTATAGATAACCAGCCCACACATGGTAGTGGTGTCTATGACAGCATAGATAACCAGCCCACACATGGTGTCAATGACAGCATAGATAACCAAACCACACATGGTGTCTATGACAGTATAGATAACCAGCCCACACATGGTGTCTATGACAGTATAGATAACCAGCCCACACATGGTGTCCATGACAGTATAGATAACCAGCCCACACATGGTGTCTATGACAGTATAGATAACCAGCCCACACATGATGTCTATGACAGTATAGATAACCAGCCCACACATGGTGTCCATGACAGTATAGATAACCAACCCACACATGGTGTCCATGACAGTATAGATAACCAACCCACACATGGTGTCCATGACAGTATAGATAACCAGCCCACACATGGTGTCCATGACAGTATAGATAACCAGCCCACACATGGTGTCTATGACAGTATAGATAACCAACCCACACATGGTGTCTGACAGTATAGATAACCAACCCACACATGGTGGTGGTGTCTATGACAGTATAGATAACCAGCCCACATATGGTGTCTGACAGTATAACCAGCCCACACATGGTAGTGGTGTCTATGACAGTATAGATAATCAACCCACACATGGTGTCTATGACAGTATAGATAACCAGCCCACACATGGTGTCAATGACAGTATAGATAACCAGCCCACACATGGTGTCCATGACAGTATAGATAATCAACCCAAACAAAGTGTCTATGACAGTAGAGATAACCAACCCACACATGGAGTCTATGACAGTATAGGTAACCAGCCCACACATGGTGTCCATGACAGTATAGATAACCAACCCACACATGGTGTCTATGACAGTATAACAAACCCACACATGGTAGTGGTGTCTATGACAGTATAGATAACCAACCCACACATTGTGGTGGTGTCTATGACAGTATAGATAACCAGCTCACACATGGTGTCTATGACAGTATGGATAACCAAATCACACATGGTGGTGGTGTCTATGACAGTATAGATAACCAGCCCACACATGGTGTCTATGACAGTATAGATAACCAGCGCACACATACTGTCTATGACAGTATACATAACAAACCCACACATGGTGTTGGTGTCTATGACAGTATAGATAAGCAGCCCACACATGGTGGTGGTGTCTATGACAGTATAGATAACCAGCCCACACATGGTGTTGGTGTCTATGACAGTATAGATAACCAGCCCACACATGGTGTCTATGACAGTATAGATAACCAGCCCACACATGGTGGTGGTGTCTATGACAGTATAGATAAGCAGCCCACACATGGTGGTGGTGTCTATGACAGTATAGATAACCAGCCCACACATGGTGGTGGTGTCTATGACAGTATAGATAACCAGCCCACACATGGTGGTGGTGTCTATGACAGTATAGATAACCAGCCCACACATGGTGGTGGTGTCTATGACAGTATACATAACCAACCCACACATGCTGTCTATGACAGTATACATAACCAACCCACACATGGTGTTGGTGTCTATGACAGTATAGATAGACACCACCATGTGTGAGTTGGTTATGACAGTATAACCAGCCCACACATAGTGGTGGTGTCTATGACAGTATAGATAAGCAGCCCACACATGGTGTCTGACAGTATAGATAACCAGCCCACACATGGTGTCTATGACAGTATAGATAACCAGCCCACACATGATGTCTATGACAGTATAGATAACCAACCCACACATGGTGTCTATGACAGTATAGATAACCAGCCCACATATGGTGTCTGACAGTATAACCAGCCCACACATGGTAGTGGTGTCTATGACAGTATAGATAACCAACCCACACATGGTGTCTATGACAGTATAGATAACCAGCCCACACATGGTGTCTATGACAGTATAGATAACCAACCCACACATGGTGGTGGTGTCTATGACAGTATAACATGCCCACACATGGTGTCTATGACAGCATAGATAACCAGCCCACACATGGTGTCCATGACAGTATAGATATCCAGCCCACACATGGTGTCTATGACAGTATAGATAACCAGCCCACACATGGTGTCAATGACAGTATAGATAACCAGCCCACACATGAAGTCTATGACAGTATAGATAACCAGCCCACACATGATGTCTATGACAGTATAGATAACCAACCCACACATGGTGTCTATGACAGTATAGATAACAAACCCACAAATGGTGTCTGACAGTATAGATAACCAACCCATACATGGTGGTGGTGTCTATGACAGTATAGATAACCAGCCCACACATGGTGGTGGTGTCTATGACAGTATAGATAACCAGCCCACATATGGTGTCTGACAGTATAACCAGCCCACACATGGTAGTGGTGTCTATGACAGTATAGATAATCAACCCACACATGGTGTCTATGACAGTATAGATAACCAGCCCACACATGGTGTCTATGACAGCATAGATAACCAGCCCACACATGGTGTCCATGACAGTATAGATAACCAGCTCACACATGATGTCTATGACAGTATAGATAACCAGCCCACACATGGTGTCCATGACAGTATAGATAATCAACCCACACATGGTGTCTATGACAGTAGAGATAAACAACCCACACATGGAGTCTATGACAGTATAGGTAACCAGCCCACACATGGTGTCCATGAAAGTATAGATAACCAACCCACACATGGTGTCTATGACAGTATAGATAACCAACGCACACATGGTGTCTATGACAGTATAGATAACCAGCCCACACATGGTGTCTGACAGTATAACAAACCCACACATGGTAGTGGTGTCTATGACAGTATAGATAACCAGCCCACACATGGTGTCTATGACAGTATAGATAACCAGCCCACACATGGTGTCTGACAGTATAACAAACCCACACATGGTAGTGGTGTCTATGACAGTATAGATAACCAACCCACACATTGTGGTGGTGTCTATGACAGTATAGATAACCAGCCCACACATAATGTCTATGACAGTATAGATAACCAGCCCACACATGGTGTCCATGACAGTATAGATAACCAACCCACACATGGTGTCCATGACAGTATAGATAACCAACCCACACATGGTGTCTCTGACAGTATAACCAGCCCACACATGGTAGTGGTGTCTATGACAGTATAGATAATCAACCCACACATGGTGTCTATGACAGTATAGATAACCAGCCCACACATGGTGTCTATGACAGCATAGATAACCAGCCCACACATGGTGTCCATGACAGTATAGATAACCAGCTCACACATGATGTCTATGACAGTATAGATAACCAGCCCACACATGGTGTCCATGACAGTATAGATAATCAACCCACACATGGTGTCTATGACAGTAGAGATAACCAACCCACACATGGAGTCTATGACAGTAGAGATAACCAACCCACACATGGAGTCTATGACAGTATAGATAACCAGCCCACACATGGTGTCTGACAGTATAACAAACCCAAACATGGTAGTGGTGTCCATGACAGTATAGATAACCAACCCACACATGGTGTCTATGACAGTATAGATAACCAACGCACACATGGTGTCTATGACAGTATAGATAACCAGCCCACACATGGTGTCTATGACAGTATAGATAACCAGCCCACACATGGTGTCTGACAGTATAACAAACCCACACATGGTAGTGGTGTCTATGACAGTATAGATAACCAACCCACACATGGTGGTGGTGTCTATGACAGTATAGATAACCAACCCAAACATGGTGGTGGTGTCTATGACAGTATAGATAACCAGCCCACACATGGTGTCTATGACAGTATAGATACCCAACCCACATGGTGTCTATGACAGTATAGATAACCAACCCACACATGGTGTCTATGACAGTATAGATAAGCAGCCCACACATGGTGTCTGACAGTATAGATAACCAGCCCACACATGGTGTCTATGACAGTATAGATAACCAGCCCACACATGGTGTCTATGACAGTATAGATAACCAACCCACACATGGTGTCTATGACAGTATAGATAACCAGCCCACATATGGTGTCTGACAGTATAACCAGCCCACACATGGTAGTGGTGTCTATGACAGTATAGATAACCAACCCACACATGGTGTCTATGACAGTATAGATAACCAGCCCACACATGGTGTCTATGACAGTATAGATAACCAACCCACACATGGTGGTGGTGTCTATGACAGTATAACCAGCCCACACATGGTGTCTATGACAGCATAGATAACCAGCCCACACATGGTGTCCATGACAGTATAGATATCCAGCCCACACATGGTGTCTATGACAGTATAGATAACCAGCCCACACATGGTGTCAATGACAGTATAGATAACCAGCCCACACATGATGTCTATGACAGTATAGATAACCAGCCCACACATGATGTCTATGACAGTATAGATAACCAACCCACACATGGTGTCTATGACAGTATAGATAACAAACCCACAAATGGTGTCTGACAGTATAGATAACCAACCCATACATGGTGGTGGTGTCTATGACAGTATAGATAACCAGCCCACACATGGTGGTGGTGTCTATGACAGTATAGATAACCAGCCCACATATGGTGTCTGACAGTATAACCAGCCCACACATGGTAGTGGTGTCTATGACAGTATAGATAATCAACCCACACATGGTGTCTATGACAGTATAGATAACCAGCCCACACATGGTGTCTATGACAGCATAGATAACCAGCCCACACATGGTGTCCATGACAGTATAGATAACCAGCTCACACATGATGTCTATGACAGTATAGATAACCAGCCCACACATGGTGTCCATGACAGTATAGATAATCAACCCACACATGGTGTCTATGACAGTAGAGATAAACAACCCACACATGATGTCTATGACAGTATAGATAACCAGCCCACACATGATGTCTATGACAGTATAGATAACCAACCCACACATGGTGTCTATGACAGTATAGATAACAAACCCACAAATGGTGTCTGACAGTATAGATAACCAACCCATACATGGTGGTGGTGTCTATGACAGTATAGATAACCAGCCCACACATGGTGGTGGTGTCTATGACAGTATAGATAACCAGCCCACATATGGTGTCTGACAGTATAACCAGCCCACACATGGTAGTGGTGTCTATGACAGTATAGATAATCAACCCACACATGGTGTCTATGACAGTATAGATAACCAGCCCACACATGGTGTCTATGACAGCATAGATAACCAGCCCACACATGGTGTCCATGACAGTATAGATAACCAGCTCACACATGATGTCTATGACAGTATAGATAACCAGCCCACACATGGTGTCCATGACAGTATAGATAATCAACCCACACATGGTGTCTATGACAGTAGAGATAAACAACCCACACATGGAGTCTATGACAGTATAGGTAACCAGCCCACACATGGTGTCCATGAAAGTATAGATAACCAACCCACACATGGTGTCTATGACAGTATAGATAACCAACGCACACATGGTGTCTATGACAGTATAGATAACCAGCCCACACATGGTGTCTGACAGTATAACAAACCCACACATGGTAGTGGTGTCTATGACAGTATAGATAACCAGCCCACACATGGTGTCTATGACAGTATAGATAACCAGCCCACACATGGTGTCTGACAGTATAACAAACCCACACATGGTAGTGGTGTCTATGACAGTATAGATAACCAACCCACACATTGTGGTGGTGTCTATGACAGTATAGATAACCAGCCCACACATAATGTGTATGACAGTATAGATAACCAGCCCACACATGGTGTCCATGACAGTATAGATAACCAACCCACACATGGTGTCCATGACAGTATAGATAACCAACCCACACATGGTGTCTCTGACAGTATAACCAGCCCACACATGGTAGTGGTGTCTATGACAGTATAGATAATCAACCCACACATGGTGTCTATGACAGTATAGATAACCAGCCCACACATGGTGTCTATGACAGCATAGATAACCAGCCCAAACATGGTGTCCATGACAGTATAGATAACCAGCTCACACATGATGTCTATGACAGTATAGATAACCAGCCCACACATGGTGTCCATGACAGTATAGATAATCAACCCACACATGGTGTCTATGACAGTAGAGATAACCAACCCACACATGGAGTCTATGACAGTAGAGATAACCAACCCACACATGGAGTCTATGACAGTATAGATAACCAGCCCACACATGGTGTCTGACAGTATAACAAACCCAAACATGGTAGTGGTGTCCATGACAGTATAGATAACCAACCCACACATGGTGTCTATGACAGTATAGATAACCAACGCACACATGGTGTCTATGACAGTATAGATAACCAGCCCACACATGGTGTCTATGACAGTATAGATAACCAGCCCACACATGGTGTCTGACAGTATAACAAACCCACACATGGTAGTGGTGTCTATGACAGTATAGATAACCAACCCACACATGGTGGTGGTGTCTATGACAGTATAGATAACCAACCCACACATGGTGGTGGTGTCTATGACAGTATAGATAACCAGCCCACACATGGTGTCTATGACAGTATAGATACCCAACCCACATGGTGTCTATGACAGTATAGATAACCAGCCCACACATGGTGTCTATGACAGTATGGATAACCAAATCACACATGGTGGTGGTGTCTATGACAGTATAGATAACCAGCCCACACATGGTGTCTATGACAGTATAGATAACCAGCGCACACATACTGTCTATGACAGTATACATAACAAACCCACACATGGTGTTGGTGTCTATGACAGTATAGATAAGCAGCCCACACATGGTGGTGGTGTCTATGACAGTATAGATAACCAGCCCACACATGGTGGTGGTGTCTATGACAGTATAGATAACCAACCCACACATGGTGGTGGTGTCTATGACAGTATAGATAACCAACCCACACATGGTGGTGGTGTCTATGACAGTATAGATAACCAGCCCACACATGGTGGTGGTGTCTATGACAGTATAGATAACCAACCCACACATGGTGGTGGTGTCTATGACAGTATAGATAACCAACCCACACATGGTGGTGGTATCTATGACAGTATAGATAACCAACCCACATGGTGTCTGACAGTATAGATAACCACCCCATACATGGTGGTGGTGTCTATGACAGTATACATAACCAACCCACAAATGCTGTCTATGACAGTATACATAACCAACCCACACATGGTGTTGGTGTCTATGACAGTATAGATAGACACCACCATGTGTGAGTTGGTTATGACAGTATAACCAGCCCACATAGTGGTGGTGTCTATGACAGTATAGATAAGCAGCCCACACATGGTGGTGGTGTTTATGACAGTATAAATACCCAGCCCACACATGGTGTCAATGACAGTATAGATAACCAACCCACACATGGTAGTGGTGTCTATGACAGTATAGATAACCAGCCCACACATGGTGTCAATGACAGTATAGATAACCAACCCACACATGGTAGTGGTGTCTATGACAGTATAGATAACCAGCACATATATGGTGGTGGAGTCTATGACAGTATAAATAACCAACCTACACATAGTGGTGGAGTCTATGACAGTATAGATAACCAACCCACACATGGTGTCTACGACAGTATAACCAGCCCACATATGGTTTCTATGACAGTATAGATAACCAACCCATACATGGTGGTGGTGTCTATGACAGTATACATAACCAACCAACACATGGTGGTGGTGTCTATGACAGTATAGATAACCAGCCCACAAATGGTGTCTATGACAGTATAGACAACCAACCCACACATGGTGGCGGAGTCTATGACAGTATAAATAACCAACCAACCAACACATGGTGGTGGGGTCTATGACAGTATAGATAACCAGCCCACATATGGTGTCTGACAGTATAACCAGCCCACACATGGTAGTGGTGTCTATGACAGTATAGATAACCAACCCACACATGGTGTCTATGACAGTATAGATAACCAGCCCACACATGGTGTCTATGACAGTATAGATAACCAACCCACACATGGTGGTGCTGTCTATGACAGTATAACCAGCCCACACATGGTGTCTATGACATTATAGATAACCAGCCCACACATGGTGTCAATGACAGTATAGATAACCAGCCCACACATGATGTCTATGACAGTATAGATAACCAGCCCACACATGGTGTCCATGACAGTATAGATAACCAGCCCACACATGGTGTCAATGACAGTATAGATAACCAGCCCACACATGATGTCTATGACAGTATAGATAACCAGCCCACACATGGTGTCTATGACAGTATAACCAGCCCACACATGGTAGTGGTGTCTATGACAGTATAGATAACCAACCCACACATGGAGTCTATGACAGTATAGATAACCAACCCACACATGGAGTCTATGACAGTATAGATAACCAGCCCACACATAATGTCTATGACAGTATAGATAACCAGCCCACACATGGTGTCCATGAAAGTATAGATAACCAACCCACACATGGTGTCTATGACAGTATAGATAACCAACGCACACATGGTGTCTATGACAGTATAGATAACCAGCCCACACATGGTGTCTGACAGTATAACAAACCCACACATGGTAGTGGTGTCTATGACAGTATAGATAACCAACCCACACATTGTGGTGGTGTCTATGACAGTATAGATAACCAGCCCACACATGGTGTCTATGACAGTAAAGATAACCAGCCCACACATGGTGTCTGACAGTATAACAAACCCACACATGGTAGTGGTGTCTATGACAGTATAGATAACCAGCCCACACATGGTGTCTATGACAGTATAGATAACCAGCCCACACATGGTGTCTGACAGTATAACAAACCCACACATGGTAGTGGTGTCTATGACAGTATAGATAACCAACCCACACATTGTGGTGGTGTCTATGACAGTATAGATAACCAGCCCACACATAATGTCTATGACAGTATAGATAACCAGCCCACACATGGTGTCCATGACAGTATAGATAACCAACCCACACATGGTGTCCATGACAGTATAGATAACCAACCCACACATGGTGTCTATGACAGTATAGATAACCAGCCCACATATGGTGTCTGACAGTATAACCAGCCCACACATGGTAGTGGTGTCTATGACAGTATAGATAATCAACCCACACATGGTGTCTATGACAGTATAGATAACCAGCCCACACATTGTGTCTATGACAGCATAGATAACCAGCCCACACATGGTGTCCATGACAGTATAGATAACCAGCTCACACATGATGTCTATGACAGTATAGATAACCAGCCCACACATGGTGTCCATGACAGTATAGATAATCAACCCACACATGGTGTCTATGACAGTATAGATAACCAGCCCACACATGGTGTCTGACAGTATAACAAACCCACACATGGTAGTGGTGTCCATGACAGTATAGATAACCAACCCACACATGGTGTCTATGACAGTATAGATAACCAACGCACACATGGTGTCTATGACAGTATAGATAACCAGCCCACACATGGTGTCTGACAGTATAACAAACCCACACATGGTAGTGGTGTCTATGACAGTATAGATAACCAACCCACACATGGTGGTGGTGTCTATGACAGTATAGATACCCAACCCACACATGGTGTCTATGACAGTATAGATAACCAGCCCACACATGGTGTCTATGACAGTATAGATAACCAGCGCACACATACTGTCTATGACAGTATACATAACAAACCCACACATGGTGTTGGTGTCTATGACAGTATAGATAAGCAGCCCACACATGGTGGTGGTGTCTATGACAGTATAGATAACCAGCCCACACATGGTGGTGGTGTCTATGACAGTATAGATAACCAGCCCACACATGGTGTCTATGACAGCATAGATAACCAGCCCACACATGGTGTCTATGACAGCATAGATAACCAAACCACACATGGTGTCTATGACAGTATAGATAACCAGCCCACACATGGTGTCTATGACAGTATAGATAACCAGCCCACACATGGTGTCCATGACAGTATAGATAACCAGCCCACACATGGTGTCTATGACAGTATAGATAAACAGCCCACACATGATGTCTATGACAGTATAGATAACCAGCCCACACATGATGTCTATGACAGTATAGATAACCAGCCCACACATGGTGTCCATGACAGTATAGATAACCAACCCACACATGGTGTCCATGACAGTATAGATAACCAACCCACACATGGTGTCCATGACAGTATAGATAACCAGCCCACACATGGTGTCCATGACAGTATAGATAACCAGCCCACACATGGTGTCTATGACAGTATAGATAACCAGCCCACACATGGTGTCCATGACAGTATAGATAACCAGCCCACACATGGTGTCTATGACAGTATAGATAAACAGCCCACACATGATGTCTATGACAGTATAGATAACCAGCCCACACATGATGTCTATGACAGTATAGATAACCAGCCCACACATGGTGTCCATGACAGTATAGATAACCAACCCACACATGGTGTCCATGACAGTATAGATAACCAACCCACACATGGTGTCTGACAGTATAGATAACCAACCCACACATGGTGGTGGTTTCTATGACAGTATAGATCACCAGCCCACATATGGTGTCTGACAGTATAACCAGCCCACACATGGTAGTGGTGTCTATGACAGTATAGATAATCAACCCACACATGGTGTCTATGACAGTATAGATAACCAGCCCACACATGGTGTCAATGACAGTATAGATAACCAGCCCACACATGGTGTCCATGACAGTATAGATAATCAACCCAAACAAAGTGTCTATGACAGTAGAGATAACCAACCCACACATGGAGTCTATGACAGTATAGGTAACCAGCCCACACATGGTGTCCATGACAGTATAGATAACCAACCCACACATGGTGTCTATGACAGTATAACAAACCCACACATGGTAGTGGTGTCTATGACAGTATAGATAACCAACCCACACATTGTGGTGGTGTCTATGACAGTATAGATAACCAGCCCACACATGGTGTCTATGACAGTATGGATAACCAAATCACACATGGTGGTGGTGTCTATGACAGTATAGATAACCAGCCCACACATGGTGTCTATGACAGTATAGATAACCAGCGCACACATACTGTCTATGACAGTATACATAACAAACCCACACATGGTGTTGGTGTCTATGACAGTATAGATAAGCAGCCCACACATGGTGGTGGTGTCTATGACAGTATAGATAACCATCCCACACATGGTGTTGGTGTCTATGACAGTATAGATAACCAGCCCACACATGGTGTCTATGACAGTATACATAACCAACCCACACATGGTGTTGGTGTCTATGACAGTATAGATAAGCAGCCCACACATGGTGGTGGTGTCTATGACAGTATAGATAACCAGCCCACACATGGTGGTGGTGTCTATGACAGTATAGATAACCAGCCCACACATGGTGGTGGTGTCTATGACAGTATAGATAACCAGCCCACACATGGTGGTGGTGTCTATGACAGTATACATAACCAACCCACACATGCTGTCTATGACAGTATACATAACCAACCCACACATGGTGTTGGTGTCTATGACAGTATAGATAGACACCACCATGTGTGAGTTGGTTATGACAGTATAACCAGCCCACACATAGTGGTGGTGTCTATGACAGTATAGATAAGCAGCCCACACATGGTGTCTGACAGTATAGATAACCAGCCCACACATGGTGTCTATGACAGTATAGATAACCAACCCACACATGGTGTCTATGACAGTATAGATAACCAGCACATATATGGTGGTGGAGTCTATGACAGTATAAATAACCAACCTACACATAGTGGTGGAGTCTATGACAGTATAGATAACCAACCCACACATGGTGTCTACGACAGTATAGACAACCAACCCACACATGGTGGTGGAGTCTATGACAGTATAAATAACCAACCAACCAACACATGGTGGTGGGGTCTATGACAGTATAGATAACCAGCCCACATATGGTGTCTGACAGTATAACCAGCCCACACATGGTAGTGGTGTCTATGACAGTATAGATAACCAACCCACACATGGTGTCTATGACAGTATAGATAACCAGCCCACACATGGTGTCTATGACAGTATAGATAACCAACCCACACATGGTGGTGGTGTCTATGACAGTATAACCAGCCCACACATGGTGTCTATGACAGCATAGATAACCAGCCCACACATGGTGTCCATGACAGTATAGATATCCAGCCCACACATGGTGTCTATGACAGTATAGATAACCAGCCCACACATGGTGTCAATGACAGTATAGATAACCAGCCCACACATGATGTCTATGACAGTATAGATAACCAGCCCACACATGATGTCTATGACAGTATAGATAACCAACCCACACATGGTGTCTATGACAGTATAGATAACAAACCCACAAATGGTGTCTGACAGTATAGATAACCAACCCATACATGGTGGTGGTGTCTATGACAGTATAGATAACCAGCCCACACATGGTGGTGGTGTCTATGACAGTATAGATAACCAGCCCACATATGGTGTCTGACAGTATAACCAGCCCACACATGGTAGTGGTGTCTATGACAGTATAGATAATCAACCCACACATGGTGTCTATGACAGTATAGATAACCAGCCCACACATGGTGTCTATGACAGCATAGATAACCAGCCCACACATGGTGTCCATGACAGTATAGATAACCAGCTCACACATGATGTCTATGACAGTATAGATAACCAGCCCACACATGGTGTCCATGACAGTATAGATAATCAACCCACACATGGTGTCTATGACAGTAGAGATAACCAACCCACACATGGAGTCTATGACAGTATAGGTAACCAGCCCACACATGGTGTCCATGAAAGTATAGATAACCAACCCACACATGGTGTCTATGACAGTATAGATAACCAACGCACACATGGTGTCTATGACAGTATAGATAACCAGCCCACACATGGTGTCTGACAGTATAACAAACCCACACATGGTAGTGGTATCTATGACAGTATAGATAACCAACCCACACATTGTGGTGGTGTCTATGACAGTATAGATAACCAGCCCACACATGGTGTCTATGACAGTAAAGATAACCAGCCCACACATGGTGTCTGACAGTATAACAAACCCACACATGGTAGTGGTGTCTATGACAGTATAGATAACCAGCCCACACATGGTGTCTATGACAGTATAGATAACCAGCCCACACATGGTGTCTGACAGTATAACAAACCCACACATGGTAGTGGTGTCTATGACAGTATAGATAACCAACCCACACATTGTGGTGGTGTCTATGACAGTATAGATAACCAGCCCACACATAATGTCTATGACAGTATAGATAACCAGCCCACACATGGTGTCCATGACAGTATAGATAACCAACCCACACATGGTGTCCATGACAGTATAGATAACCAACCCACACATGGTGTCTATGACAGTATAGATAACCAGCCCACATATGGTGTCTGACAGTATAACCAGCCCACACATGGTAGTGGTGTCTATGACAGTATAGATAATCAACCCACACATGGTGTCTATGACAGTATAGATAACCAGCCCACACATGGTGTCTATGACAGCATAGATAACCAGCCCACACATGGTGTCCATGACAGTATAGATAACCAGCTCACACATGATGTCTATGACAGTATAGATAACCAGCCCACACATGGTATCCATGACAGTATAGATAATCAACCCACACATGGTGTCTATGACAGTAGAGATAACCAACCCACACATGGAGTCTATGACAGTATAGATAACCAGCCCACACATGGTGTCTGACAGTATAACAAACCCACACATGGTAGTGGTGTCCATGACAGTATAGATAACCAACCCACACATGGTGGTGGTGTCTATGACAGTATAGATAACCAACCCACACATGGTGGTGGTGTCTATGACAGTATAGATAACCAGCCCACACATGGTGTCTATGACAGTATAGATACCCAACCCACATGGTGTCTATGACAGTATAGATAATCAGCCCACACATGGTGTCTATGACAGTATAGATAACCAGCGCACACATACTGTCTATGACAGTATACATAACAAACCCACACATGGTGTTGGTGTCTATGACAGTATAGATAAGCAGCCCACACATGGTGGTGGTGTCTATGACAGTATAGATAACCAGCCCACACATGGTGGTGGTGTCTATGACAGTATAGATAACCAACCCACACATGGTGGTGGTGTCTATGACAGTATAGATAACCAACCCACACATGGTGGTGGTGTCTATGACAGTATAGATAACCAGCCCACACATGGTGGTGGTGTCTATGACAGCATAGATAACCAACCCACACATGGTGGTGGTGTCTATGACAGTAGATAACCAACCCACACATGGTGGTGGTGTCTATGACAGTATAGATAACCAACCCACATGGTGTCTGACAGTATAGATAACCAGCCCATACATGGTGGTGGTGTCTATGACAGTATACATAACCAACCCACACATGCTGTCTATGACAGTATACATAACCAACCCACACATGGTGTTGGTGTCTATGACAGTATAGATAGACACCACCATGTGTGAGTTGGTTATGACAGTATAACCAGCCCACATAGTGGTGGTGTCTATGACAGTATAGATAACCAGCCCACACATGGTGTCTATGACAGTATAGATAACCAGCCCACACATGGTGGTGGTGTTTATGACAGTATAGATAACCAACCCACACATGGTGTTTATGACAGTATAGATACCCAACCCACACATGGTGTCAATGACAGTATAGATAACCAACCCACACATGGTAGTGGTGTCTATGACAGTATAGATAACCAACCCACACATGGTGGTGGTGTCTATGACAGTATAGATAACCAACCCACACATGGTGGTGGTGTCTATGACAGTATAAATACCCAACCCACACATGGTTTCAATGACAGTATAGATAACCAACCCACACATGGTAGTGGTGTCTATGACAGTATAGATAACCAACCCACACATGGTGGTGGTGTCTATGACAGTATAGATAACCAACCCACACATGGTAGTGGTGTCTATGACAGTATAGATAACCAGCCCACACATGGTGTCAATGACAGTATAGATAACCAACCCACACATGGTAGTGGTGTCTATGACAGTATAGATAACCAGCCCACACATGGTGTCAATGACAGTATAGATAACCAACCCACACATGGTAGTGGTGTCTATGACAGTATAGATAACCAGCACATATATGGTGGTGGAGTCTATGACAGTATAAATAACCAACCTACACATAGTGGTGGAGTCTATGACAGTATAGATAACCAACCCACACATGGTGTCTACGACAGTATAACCAGCCCACATATGGTTTCTATGACAGTATAGATAACCAACCCATACATGGTGGTGGTGTCTATGACAGTATACATAACCAACCAACACATGGTGGTGGTGTCTATGACAGTATAGATAACCAGCCTACAAATGGTGTCTATGACAGTATAGACAACCAACCCACACATGGTGGCGGAGTCTATGACAGTATAAATAACCAACCAACCAACACATGGTGGTGGGGTCTATGACAGTATACATAACCAGCCCACATATGGTGTCTGACAGTATAACCAGCCCACACATGGTAGTGGTGTCTATGACAGTATAGATAACCAACCCACACATGGTGTCTATGACAGTATAGATAACCAGCCCACACATGGTGTCTATGACAGTATAGATAACCAACCCACACATGGTGGTGCTGTCTATGACAGTATAACCAGCCCACACATGGTGTCTATGACATTATAGATAACCAGCCCACACATGGTGTCAATGACAGTATAGATAACCAGCCCACACATGGTGTCAATGACAGTATAGATAACCAGCCCACACATGATGTCTATGACAGTATAGATAACCAGCCCACACATGGTGTCCATGACAGTATAGATAACCAGCCCACACATGGTGTCAATGACAGTATAGATAACCAGCCCACACATGATGTCTATGACAGTATAGATAACCAGCCCACACATGGTGTCTATGACAGTATAACCAGCCCACACATGGTAGTGGTGTCTATGACAGTATAGATAACCAACCCACACATGGAGTCTATGACAGTATAGATAACCAACCCACACATGGAGTCTATGACAGTATAGATAACCAGCCCACACATGGTGTCCATGACAGTATGGATAACCAAATCACACATGGTGGTGGTGTCTATGACAGTATAGATAACCAGCCCACACATGGTGTCTATGACAGTAAAGATAACCAGCCCACACATGGTGTCTGACAGTATAACAAACCCACACATGGTAGTGGTGTCTATGACAGTATAGATAACCAGCCCACACATGGTGTCTATGACAGTATAGATAACCAGCCCACACATGGTATCTGACAGTATAACAAACCCACACATGGTAGTGGTGTCTATGACAGTATAGATAACCAACCCACACATTGTGGTGGTGTCTATGACAGTATAGATAACCAGCCCACACATAATGTCTATGACAGTATAGATAACCAGCCCACACATGGTGTCTATGACAGCATAGATAACCAGCCCACACATGGTGTCCATGACAGTATAGATAACCAGCTCACACATGATGTCTATGACAGTATAGATAACCAGCCCACACATGGTGTCCATGACAGTATAGATAATCAACCCACACATGGTGTCTATGACAGTAGAGATAACCAACCCACACATGGAGTCTATGACAGTAAAGATAACCAGCCCACACATGGTGTCTGACAGTATAACAAACCCACACATGGTAGTGGTGTCCATGACAGTATAGATAACCAACCCACACATGGTGTCTATGACAGTATAGATAACCAACGCACACATGGTGTCTATGACAGTATAGATAACCAGCCCACACATGGTGTCTGACAGTATAACAAACCCACACATGGTAGTGGTGTCTATGACAGTATAGATAACCAACCCACACATGGTGGTGGTGTCTATGACAGTATAGATAACCAGCCCACACATGGTGTCTATGACAGTATAGATACCCAACCCACATGGTGTCTATGACAGTATAGATAACCAGCCCACACATGGTGTCTATGACAGTATGGATAACCAAATCACACATGGTGGTGGTGTCTATGACAGTATAGATAACCAGCCCACACATGGTGTCTATGACAGTATAGATAACCAGCGCACACATACTGTCTATGACAGTATACATAACAAACCCACACATGGTGTTGGTGTCTATGACAGTATAGATAAGCAGCCCACACATGGTGGTGGTGTCTATGACAGTATAGATAACCAGCCCACACATGGTGGTGGTGTCTATGACAGTATAGATAACCAACCCACACATGGTGGTGGTGTCTATGACAGTATAGATAACCAACCCACACATGGTGGTGGTGTCTATGACAGTATAGATAACCAGCCCACACATGGTGGTGGTGTCTATGACAGTATAGATAACCAACCCACACATGGTGGTGGTGTCTATGACAGTATAGATAACCAACCCACACATGGTGGTGGTGTCTATGACAGTATAGATAACCAACCCACATGGTGTCTGACAGTATAGATAACCAGCCCATACATGGTGGTGCTGTCTATGACAGTATACATAACCAACCCACACATGGTGTTGGTGTCTATGACAGTATAGATAGACACCACCATGTGTGAGTTGGTTATGATAGTATACATAACAAACCCACACATGGTAGTGGTGTCTATGACAGTATAGATAACCAACCCACACATGGTGGTGGTGTCTATGACAGTATACATAACAAACCCACACATGGTAGTGGTGTCTATGACAGTATAGATAACCAACCCACACATGGTGGTGGTGTCTATGACAGTATAGATAACCAACCCACACATAGTGGTGGTGTCTGACAGTATAGATAAGCAGCCCACACATGGTGGTGGTGTTTATGACAGTATAAATACCCAACCCACACATGGTGTCAATGACAGTATAGATAACCAACCCACACATAGTGGTGGAGTCTATGACAGTATAGATAACCAACCCACACATGGTGTCTATGACAGTATAACCAGCCCACATATGGTTTCTATGACAGTATAGATAACCAACCCATACATGGTGGTGGTGTCTATGACAGTATAGATAACCAACCCACACATGGTGGTGGTGTCTATGACAGTATAGATAACCAACCCACATGGTGTCTGACAGTATAGATAACCAGCCCATACATGGTGGTGGTGTCTATGACAGTATACATAACCAACCCACACATGCTGTCTATGACAGTATACATAACCAACCCACACATGGTGTTGGTGTCTATGACAGTATAGATAGACACCACCATGTGTGAGTTGGTTATGATAGTATACATAACAAACCCACACATGGTAGTGGTGTCTATGACAGTATAGATAACCAACCCACACATGGTGGTGGTGTCTATGACAGTATACATAACAAACCCACACATGGTAGTGGTGTCTATGACAGTATAGATAACCAGCCCACACATGGTGTCCATGACAGTATAGATAACCAGCCCACACATGGTGTCAATGACAGTATAGATAACCAGCCCACACATGATGTCTATGACAGTATAGATAACCAGCCCACACATGGTGTCTATGACAGTATAACCAGCCCACACATGGTAGTGGTGTCTATGACAGTATAGATAACCAACCCACACATGGAGTCTATGACAGTATAGATAACCAACCCACACATGGAGTCTATGACAGTATAGATAACCAGCCCACACATAATGTCTATGACAGTATAGATAACCAGCCCACACATGGTGTCCATGAAAGTATAGATAACCAACCCACACATGGTGTCTATGACAGTATAGATAACCAACGCACACATGGTGTCTATGACAGTATAGATAACCAGCCCACACATGGTGTCTGACAGTATAACAAACCCACACATGGTAGTGGTGTCTATGACAGTATAGATAACCAACCCACACATTGTGGTGGTGTCTATGACAGTATAGATAACCAGCCCACACATGGTGTCTATGACAGTAAAGATAACCAGCCCACACATGGTGTCTGACAGTATAACAAACCCACACATGGTAGTGGTGTCTATGACAGTATAGATAACCAGCCCACACATGGTGTCTATGACAGTATAGATAACCAGCCCACACATGGTGTCTGACAGTATAACAAACCCACACATGGTAGTGGTGTCTATGACAGTATAGATAACCAACCCACACATTGTGGTGGTGTCTATGACAGTATAGATAACCAGCCCACACATAATGTCTATGACAGTATAGATAACCAACCCACACATGGTGTCCATGACAGTATAGATAACCAACCCACACATGGTGTCTATGACAGTATAGATAACCAGCCCACATATGGTGTCTGACAGTATAACCAGCCCACACATGGTAGTGGTGTCTATGACAGTATAGATAATCAACCCACACATGGTGTCTATGACAGTATAGATAACCAGCCCACACATGGTGTCTATGACAGCATAGATAACCAGCCCACACATGGTGTCCATGACAGTATAGATAACCAGCTCACACATGATGTCTATGACAGTATAGATAACCAGCCCACACATGGTGTCCATGACAGTATAGATAATCAACCCACACATGGTGTCTATGACAGTATAGATAACCAGCCCACACATGGTGTCTGACAGTATAACAAACCCACACATGGTAGTGGTGTCCATGACAGTATAGATAACCAACCCACACATGGTGTCTATGACAGTATAGATAACCAACGCACACATGGTGTCTATGACAGTATAGATAACCAGCCCACACATGGTGTCTGACAGTATAACAAACCCACACATGGTAGTGGTGTCTATGACAGTATAGATAACCAACCCACACATGGTGGTGGTGTCTATGACAGTATAGATACCCAACCCACACATGGTGTCTATGACAGTATAGATAACCAGCCCACACATGGTGTCTATGACAGTATAGATAACCAGCGCACACATACTGTCTATGACAGTATACATAACAAACCCACACATGGTGTTGGTGTCTATGACAGTATAGATAAGCAGCCCACACATGGTGGTGGTGTCTATGACAGTATAGATAACCAGCCCACACATGGTGGTGGTGTCTATGACAGTATAGATAACCAGCCCACACATGGTGTCTATGACAGCATAGATAACCAGCCCACACATGGTGTCTATGACAGCATAGATAACCAAACCACACATGGTGTCTATGACAGTATAGATAACCAGCCCACACATGGTGTCTATGACAGTATAGATAACCAACCCACACATGGTGTCCATAACAGTATAGATAACCAGCCCACACATGGTGTCTATGACAGTATAGATAAACAGCCCACACATGATGTCTATGACAGTATAGATAACCAGCCCACACATGATGTCTATGACAGTATAGATAACCAGCCCACACATGGTGTCCATGACAGTATAGATAACCAACCCACACATGGTGTCCATGACAGTATAGATAACCAACCCACACATGGTGTCCATGACAGTATAGATAACCAGCCCACACATGGTGTCCATGACAGTATAGATAACCAGCCCACACATGGTGTCTATGACAGTATAGATAACCAGCCCACACATGGTGTCCATGACAGTATAGATAACCAGCCCACACATGGTGTCTATGACAGTATAGATAAACAGCCCACACATGATGTCTATGACAGTATAGATAACCAGCCCACACATGATGTCTATGACAGTATAGATAACCAGCCCACACATGGTGTCCATGACAGTATAGATAACCAACCCACACATGGTGTCCATGACAGTATAGATAACCAACCCACACATGGTGTCTGACAGTATAGATAACCAACCCACACATGGTGGTGGTTTCTATGACAGTATAGATCACCAGCCCACATATGGTGTCTGACAGTATAACCAGCCCACACATGGTAGTGGTGTCTATGACAGTATAGATAATCAACCCACACATGGTGTCTATGACAGTATAGATAACCAGCCCACACATGGTGTCAATGACAGTATAGATAACCAGCCCACACATGGTGTCCATGACAGTATAGATAATCAACCCAAACAAAGTGTCTATGACAGTAGAGATAACCAACCCACACATGGAGTCTATGACAGTATAGGTAACCAGCCCACACATGGTGTCCATGACAGTATAGATAACCAACCCACACATGGTGTCTATGACAGTATAACAAACCCACACATGGTAGTGGTGTCTATGACAGTATAGATAACCAACCCACACATTGTGGTGGTGTCTATGACAGTATAGATAACCAGCCCACACATGGTGTCTATGACAGTATGGATAACCAAATCACACATGGTGGTGGTGTCTATGACAGTATAGATAACCAGCCCACACATGGTGTCTATGACAGTATAGATAACCAGCGCACACATACTGTCTATGACAGTATACATAACAAACCCACACATGGTGTTGGTGTCTATGACAGTATAGATAAGCAGCCCACACATGGTGGTGGTGTCTATGACAGTATAGATAACCATCCCACACATGGTGTTGGTGTCTATGACAGTATAGATAACCAGCCCACACATGGTGTCTATGACAGTATACATAACCAACCCACACATGGTGTTGGTGTCTATGACAGTATAGATAAGCAGCCCACACATGGTGGTGGTGTCTATGACAGTATAGATAACCAGCCCACACATGGTGGTGGTGTCTATGACAGTATAGATAACCAGCCCACACATGGTGGTGGTGTCTATGACAGTATAGATAACCAGCCCACACATGGTGGTGGTGTCTATGACAGTATACATAACCAACCCACACATGCTGTCTATGACAGTATACATAACCAACCCACACATGGTGTTGGTGTCTATGACAGTATAGATAGACACCACCATGTGTGAGTTGGTTATGACAGTATAACCAGCCCACACATAGTGGTGGTGTCTATGACAGTATAGATAAGCAGCCCACACATGGTGTCTGACAGTATAGATAACCAGCCCACACATGGTGTCTATGACAGTATAGATAACCAACCCACACATGGTGTCTATGACAGTATAGATAACCAGCACATATATGGTGGTGGAGTCTATGACAGTATAAATAACCAACCTACACATAGTGGTGGAGTCTATGACAGTATAGATAACCAACCCACACATGGTGTCTACGACAGTATAGACAACCAACCCACACATGGTGGTGGAGTCTATGACAGTATAAATAACCAACCAACCAACACATGGTGGTGGGGTCTATGACAGTATAGATAACCAGCCCACATATGGTGTCTGACAGTATAACCAGCCCACACATGGTAGTGGTGTCTATGACAGTATAGATAACCAACCCACACATGGTGTCTATGACAGTATAGATAACCAGCCCACACATGGTGTCTATGACAGTATAGATAACCAACCCACACATGGTGGTGGTGTCTATGACAGTATAACCAGCCCACACATGGTGTCTATGACAGCATAGATAACCAGCCCACACATGGTGTCCATGACAGTATAGATATCCAGCCCACACATGGTGTCTATGACAGTATAGATAACCAGCCCACACATGGTGTCAATGACAGTATAGATAACCAGCCCACACATGATGTCTATGACAGTATAGATAACCAGCCCACACATGATGTCTATGACAGTATAGATAACCAACCCACACATGGTGTCTATGACAGTATAGATAACAAACCCACAAATGGTGTCTGACAGTATAGATAACCAACCCATACATGGTGGTGGTGTCTATGACAGTATAGATAACCAGCCCACACATGGTGGTGGTGTCTATGACAGTATAGATAACCAGCCCACATAAGGTGTCTGACAGTATAACCAGCCCACACATGGTAGTGGTGTCTATGACAGTATAGATAATCAACCCACACATGGTGTCTATGACAGTATAGATAACCAGCCCACACATGGTGTCTATGACAGCATAGATAACCAGCCCACACATGGTGTCCATGACAGTATAGATAACCAGCTCACACATGATGTCTATGACAGTATAGATAACCAGCCCACACATGGTGTCCATGACAGTATAGATAATCAACCCACACATGGTGTCTATGACAGTAGAGATAACCAACCCACACATGGAGTCTATGACAGTATAGGTAACCAGCCCACACATGGTGTCCATGAAAGTATAGATAACCAACCCACACATGGTGTCTATGACAGTATAGATAACCAACGCACACATGGTGTCTATGACAGTATAGATAACCAGCCCACACATGGTGTCTGACAGTATAACAAACCCACACATGGTAGTGGTGTCTATGACAGTATAGATAACCAACCCACACATTGTGGTGGTGTCTATGACAGTATAGATAACCAGCCCACACATGGTGTCTATGACAGTAAAGATAACCAGCCCACACATGGTGTCTGACAGTATAACAAACCCACACATGGTAGTGGTGTCTATGACAGTATAGATAACCAGCCCACACATGGTGTCTATGACAGTATAGATAACCAGCCCACACATGGTGTCTGACAGTATAACAAACCCACACATGGTAGTGGTGTCTATGACAGTATAGATAACCAACCCACACATTGTGGTGGTGTCTATGACAGTATAGATAACCAGCCCACACATAATGTCTATGACAGTATAGATAACCAGCCCACACATGGTGTCCATGACAGTATAGATAACCAACCCACACATGGTGTCCATGACAGTATAGATAACCAACCCACACATGGTGTCTATGACAGTATAGATAACCAGCCCACATATGGTGTCTGACAGTATAACCAGCCCACACATGGTAGTGGTGTCTATGACAGTATAGATAATCAACCCACACATGGTGTCTATGACAGTATAGATAACCAGCCCACACATGGTGTCTATGACAGCATAGATAACCAGCCCACACATGGTGTCCATGACAGTATAGATAACCAGCTCACACATGATGTCTATGACAGTATAGATAACCAGCCCACACATGGTATCCATGACAGTATAGATAATCAACCCACACATGGTGTCTATGACAGTAGAGATAACCAACCCACACATGGAGTCTATGACAGTATAGATAACCAACCCACACATGGTGGTGCTGTCTATGACAGTATAACCAGCCCACACATGGTGTCTATGACAGTATAGATAACCAGCCCACACATGGTGTCAATGACAGTATAGATAACCAGCCCACACATGATGTCTATGACAGTATAGATAACCAGCCCACACATGGTGTCCATGACAGTATAGATAACCAGCCCACACATGGTGTCAATGACAGTATAGATAACCAGCCCACACATGATGTCTATGACAGTATAGATAACCAGCCCACACATGGTGTCTATGACAGTATAACCAGCCCACACATGGTAGTGGTGTATATGACAGTATAGATAACCAACCCACACATGGAGTCTATGACAGTATAGATAACCAACCCACACATGGAGTCTATGACAGTATAGATAACCAGCCCACACATGGTGTCCATGACAGTATGGATAACCAACCCACACATGGTGTCTATGACAGTATAGATAACCAGCCCACACATGGTTTCTATGACAGTATAGATAACCAGCCCACACATGGTGTCAATGACAGTATAGATAACCAACCCACACATGGTAGTGGTGTCTATGACAGTATAGATAACCAGCACATATATGGTGGTGGAGTCTATGACAGTATAAATAACCAACCTACACAGTGGTGGAGTCTATGACAGTATAGATAACCAACCCACACATGGTGTCTATGACAGTATAACCAGCCCACATATGGTTTCTATGACAGTATAGATAACCAACCCACATGGTGTCTATGACAGTATAGATAACCAACCCACATGGTGTCTGACAGTATAGATAACCAGCCCACATGGTGTCTATGACAGTATAGATAACCAACCCAAATGGTGTCTATGACAGTATAGATAACCAACCCACATGGTGTCTATGACAGTATAGATAACCAGCACATATATGGTGGTGGAGTCTATGACAGTATAAATAACCAACCAACCAACACATGGTGGTGGGGTCTATGACAGTATAGATAACCAGCCCACATATGGTGTCTGACAGTATGACCAGCCCACACATGGTAGTGGTGTCTATGACAGTATAGATAACCAACCCACACATGGTGTCTATGACAGTATAGATAACCAGCCCACACATGGTGTCTATGACAGTATAGATAACCAACCCACACATGGTGGTGGTGTCTATGACAGTATAACCAGCCCACACATGGTGTCTATGACATTATAGATAACCAGCCCACACATGGTGTCAATGACAGTATAGATAACCAGCCCACACATGATGTCTATGACAGTATAGATAACCAACCTACACAGTGGTGGAGTCTTAGACAGTATAGATAAGCAACCCACACATGGTGGTGGTGTCTATGACAGTATAGATAACCAGCCCACACATGGTGGTGGTGTCTATGACAGTATAGATAACAAACCCACACATGGTGGTGGTGTCTATGACAGTATAGATAACCAGCACATATATGGTGTCTATGACAGTATAAATAACCAACCTACACAGTGGTGGAGTCTATGACAGTATAGATAACCAACCCACACATGGTGTCTATGACAGTATAACCAGCCCACATATGGTTTCTATGACAGTATAGATAACCAACCCACATGGTGTCTGACAGTATAACCAACCCACACATGGTGGTGGTGTCTATGACAGTATAGATAACCAGCCCACACATGGTGTCTATGACAGTATAGATAACCAACCCACACATGGTGTCTATGACAGTATAGATGACCAGCCCACACATGGTGTCTGACAGTATAACCAACCCACACATGGTGGTGGTGTCTATGACAGTATAGATAACCAACCCACACATGGTGGTGCTGTCTATGACAGTATAACCAGCCCACACATGGTGTCTATGACATTATAGATAACCAGCCCACACATGGTGTCAATGACAGTATAGATAACCAACCCACACATGGTGGTGCTGTCTATGACAGTATAACCAGCCCACACATGGTGTCTATGACATTATAGATAACCAGCCCACACATGGTGTCAATGACAGTATAGATAACCAGCCCACACATGATGTCTATGACAGTATAGATAACCAGCCCACACATGGTGTCCATGACAGTATAGATAACCAGCCCATACATGGTGTCAATGACAGTATAGATAACCAGCCCACACATGATGTCTATGACAGTATAGATAACCAGCCCACACATGGTGTCTATGACAGTATAACCAGCCCACACATGGTAGTGGTGTCTATGACAGTATAGATAACCAACCCACACATGGAGTCTATGACAGTATAGATAACCAACCCACACATGGAGTCTATGACAGTATAGATAACCAGCCCACACATGGTGTCCATGACAGTATGGATAACCAACCCACACATGGTGTCTATGACAGTATAGATAACCAGCCCACACATGGTTTCTATGACAGTATAGATAACCAGCCCACACATGGTGTCAATGACAGTATAGATAACCAACCCACACATGGTAGTGGTGTCTATGACAGTATAGATAACCAGCACATATATGGTGGTGGAGTCTATGACAGTATAGATAACCAACCCACACATGGTGTCTATGACAGTATAACCAGCCCACATATGGTTTCTATGACAGTATAGATAACCAACCCACATGGTGTCTATGACAGTATAGATAACCAACCCACATGGTGTCTGACAGTATAGATAACCAGCCCACATGGTGTCTATGACAGTATAGATAACCAACCCAAATGGTGTCTATGACAGTATAGATAACCAACCCAAATGGTGTCTATGACAGTATAGATAACCAACCCACATGGTGTCTATGACAGTATAGATAACCAACCCACATGGTGTCTGACAGTATAGATAACCAACCTACACAGTGGTGGAGTCTATGACAGTATAGATAACCAGCACATATATGGTGGTGGAGTCTATGACAGTATAAATAACCAACCAACCAACACATGGTGGTGGGGTCTATGACAGTATAGATAACCAGCCCACATATGGTGTCTGACAGTATAACCAACCCACACATGGTGGTGCTGTCTATGACAGTATAGATAACCAACCCAAATGGTGTCTATGACAGTATAGATAACCAACCCACATGGTGTCTATGACAGTATAGATAACCAGCACATATATGGTGGTGGAGTCTATGACAGTATAAATAACCAACCAACCAACACATGGTGGTGGGGTCTATGACAGTATAGATAACCAGCCCACATATGGTGTCTGACAGTATGACCAGCCCACACATGGTAGTGGTGTCTATGACAGTATAGATAACCAACCCACACATGGTGTCTATGACAGTATAGATAACCAGCCCACACATGGTGTCTATGACAGTATAGATAACCAACCCACACATGGTGGTGGTGTCTATGACAGTATAACCAGCCCACACATGGTGTCTATGACATTATAGATAACCAGCCCACACATGGTGTCAATGACAGTATAGATAACCAGCCCACACATGATGTCTATGACAGTATAGATAACCAACCTACACAGTGGTGGAGTCTTAGACAGTATAGATAAGCAACCCACACATGGTGGTGGTGTCTATGACAGTATAGATAACCAGCCCACACATGGTGGTGGTGTCTATGACAGTATAGATAACAAACCCACACATGGTGGTGGTGTCTATGACAGTATAGATAACCAGCACATATATGGTGTCTATGACAGTATAAATAACCAACCTACACAGTGGTGGAGTCTATGACAGTATAGATAACCAACCCACACATGGTGTCTATGACAGTATAACCAGCCCACATATGGTTTCTATGACAGTATAGATAACCAACCCACATGGTGTCTGACAGTATAACCAACCCACACATGGTGGTGGTGTCTATGACAGTATAGATAACCAGCCCACACATGGTGTCTATGACAGTATAGATAACCAACCCACACATGGTGTCTATGACAGTATAGATGACCAGCCCACACATGGTGTCTGACAGTATAACCAACCCACACATGGTGGTGGTGTCTATGACAGTATAGATAACCAACCCACACATGGTGGTGCTGTCTATGACAGTATAACCAGCCCACACATGGTGTCTATGACATTATAGATAACCAGCCCACACATGGTGTCAATGACAGTATAGATAACCAACCCACACATGGTGGTGCTGTCTATGACAGTATAACCAGCCCACACATGGTGTCTATGACATTATAGATAACCAGCCCACACATGGTGTCAATGACAGTATAGATAACCAGCCCACACATGATGTCTATGACAGTATAGATAACCAGCCCACACATGGTGTCCATGACAGTATAGATAACCAGCCCATACATGGTGTCAATGACAGTATAGATAACCAGCCCACACATGATGTCTATGACAGTATAGATAACCAGCCCACACATGGTGTCTATGACAGTATAACCAGCCCACACATGGTAGTGGTGTCTATGACAGTATAGATAACCAACCCACACATGGAGTCTATGACAGTATAGATAACCAACCCACACATGGAGTCTATGACAGTATAGATAACCAGCCCACACATGGTGTCCATGACAGTATGGATAACCAACCCACACATGGTGTCTATGACAGTATAGATAACCAGCCCACACATGGTTTCTATGACAGTATAGATAACCAGCCCACACATGGTGTCAATGACAGTATAGATAACCAACCCACACATGGTAGTGGTGTCTATGACAGTATAGATAACCAGCACATATATGGTGGTGGAGTCTATGACAGTATAGATAACCAACCCACACATGGTGTCTATGACAGTATAACCAGCCCACATATGGTTTCTATGACAGTATAGATAACCAACCCACATGGTGTCTATGACAGTATAGATAACCAACCCACATGGTGTCTGACAGTATAGATAACCAGCCCACATGGTGTCTATGACAGTATAGATAACCAACCCAAATGGTGTCTATGACAGTATAGATAACCAACCCAAATGGTGTCTATGACAGTATAGATAACCAACCCACATGGTGTCTATGACAGTATAGATAACCAACCCACATGGTGTCTGACAGTATAGATAACCAACCTACACAGTGGTGGAGTCTATGACAGTATAGATAACCAGCACATATATGGTGGTGGAGTCTATGACAGTATAAATAACCAACCAACCAACACATGGTGGTGGGGTCTATGACAGTATAGATAACCAGCCCACATATGGTGTCTGACAGTATAACCAACCCACACATGGTGGTGCTGTCTATGACAGTATAACCAGCCCACACATGGTGTCTATGACATTATAGATAACCAGCCCACACATGGTGTCAATGACAGTATAGATAACCAGCCCACACATGATGTCTATGACAGTATAGATAACCAGCCCACACATGGTGTCCATGACAGTATAGATAACCAGCCCATACATGGTGTCAATGACAGTATAGATAACCAGCCCACACATGATGTCTATGACAGTATAGATAACCAGCCCACACATGGTGTCTATGACAGTATAACCAGCCCACACATGGTAGTGGTGTCTATGACAGTATAGATAACCAACCCACACATGGAGTCTATGACAGTATAGATAACCAACCCACACATGGAGTCTATGACAGTATAGATAACCAGCCCACACATGGTGTCCATGACAGTATGGATAACCAACCCACACATGGTGTCTATGACAGTATAGATAACCAGCCCACACATGGTTTCTATGACAGTATAGATAACCAGCCCACACATGGTGTCAATGACAGTATAGATAACCAACCCACACATGGTAGTGGTGTCTATGACAGTATAGATAACCAGCACATATATGGTGGTGGAGTCTATGACAGTATAGATAACCAACCCACACATGGTGTCTATGACAGTATAACCAGCCCACATATGGTTTCTATGACAGTATAGATAACCAACCCACATGGTGTCTATGACAGTATAGATAACCAACCCACATGGTGTCTGACAGTATAGATAACCAGCCCACATGGTGTCTATGACAGTATAGATAACCAACCCAAATGGTGTCTATGACAGTATAGATAACCAACCCAAATGGTGTCTATGACAGTATAGATAACCAACCCACATGGTGTCTATGACAGTATAGATAACCAACCCACATGGTGTCTGACAGTATAGATAACCAACCTACACAGTGGTGGAGTCTATGACAGTATAGATAACCAGCACATATATGGTGGTGGAGTCTATGACAGTATAAATAACCAACCAACCAACACATGGTGGTGGGGTCTATGACAGTATAGATAACCAGCCCACATATGGTGTCTGACAGTATAACCAACCCACACATGGTGGTGCTGTCTATGACAGTATAACCAGCCCACACATGGTGTCTATGACATTATAGATAACCAGCCCACACATGGTGTCAATGACAGTATAGATAACCAGCCCACACATGATGTCTATGACAGTATAGATAACCAGCCCACACATGGTGTCCATGACAGTATAGATAACCAGCCCATACATGGTGTCAATGACAGTATAGATAACCAGCCCACACATGATGTCTATGACAGTATAGATAACCAGCCCACACATGGTGTCTATGACAGTATAACCAGCCCACACATGGTAGTGGTGTCTATGACAGTATAGATAACCAACCCACACATGGAGTCTATGACAGTATAGATAACCAACCCACACATGGAGTCTATGACAGTATAGATAACCAGCCCACACATGGTGTCCATGACAGTATGGATAACCAACCCACACATGGTGTCTATGACAGTATAGATAACCAGCCCACACATGGTTTCTATGACAGTATAGATAACCAGCCCACACATGGTGTCAATGACAGTATAGATAACCAACCCACACATGGTAGTGGTGTCTATGACAGTATAGATAACCAGCACATATATGGTGGTGGAGTCTATGACAGTATAGATAACCAACCCACACATGGTGTCTATGACAGTATAACCAGCCCACATATGGTTTCTATGACAGTATAGATAACCAACCCACATGGTGTCTATGACAGTATAGATAACCAACCCACATGGTGTCTGACAGTATAGATAACCAGCCCACATGGTGTCTATGACAGTATAGATAACCAACCCAAATGGTGTCTATGACAGTATAGATAACCAACCCAAATGGTGTCTATGACAGTATAGATAACCAACCCACATGGTGTCTATGACAGTATAGATAACCAACCCACATGGTGTCTGACAGTATAGATAACCAACCTACACAGTGGTGGAGTCTATGACAGTATAGATAACCAGCACATATATGGTGGTGGAGTCTATGACAGTATAAATAACCAACCAACCAACACATGGTGGTGGGGTCTATGACAGTATAGATAACCAGCCCACATATGGTGTCTGACAGTATAACCAGCCCACACATGGTAGTGGTGTCTATGACAGTATAGATAACCAACCCACACATGGTGTCTATGACAGTATAGATAACCAGCCCACACATGGTGTCTATGACAGTATAGATAACCAGCCCACACATGATGTCTATGACAGTATAGATAACCAACCTACACAGTGGTGGAGTCTATGACAGTATAGATAAGCAACCCACACATGGTGGTGGTGTCTATGACAGTATAGATAACCAGCCCACACATGGTGGTGGTGTCTATGACAGTATAGATAACAAACCCACACATGGTGGTGGTGTCTATGACAGTATAGATAACCAGCACATATATGGTGGTGGAGTCTATGACAGTATAAATAACCAACCTACACAGTGGTGGAGTCTATGACAGTATAGATAACCAACCCACACATGGTGTCTATGACAGTATAACCAGCCCACATATGGTTTCTATGACAGTATAGATGACCAGCCCACACATGGTGTCTGACAGTATAACCAACCCACACATGGTGGTGGTGTCTATGACAGTATAGATAACCAGCCCACACATGGTGTCTATGAAAGTATAGATAACCAACCCACACATGGTGTCTATGACAGTATAGATGACAAGCCCACACATGGTGTCTGACAGTATAACCAACCAACACATGGTGGTGGTGTCTATGACAGTATAGATAACCAGCCCACACATGGTGTCTATGACAGTATAGATAACCAGCCCACACATGGTGGAGTATGACAGTATAGATAACCAACCCACACATGGTGTCTATGACAGTATAGATAACCAAATCACACATGGTGGTGGTGTCTATGACAGTATAGATAACCAGCCCACACATGCTGTCTATGACAGTATACATAACAAACTCACACATGGTGTTGGTGTCTATGACAGTATAGATAAGCAGCCCACACATGGTGGTGGTGTCTATGACAGTATAGATAACCAACCCACACATGGTGTCTATGACAGTATAGATAACCAGCCCACACATGCTGTCTATGACAGTATACATAACAAACTCACACATGGTGTTGGTGTCTATGACAGTATAGATAAGCAGCCCACACATGGTGTCTATGACAGTATAGATAACCAGCCCACACTTGGTGTCTATGACAGTATAGATAACCAGCCCACACATGGTGTCTATGACAGTATAGATAACCAGCCCACACATGGTAGTGGTGTCTATGACAGTATAGATAACCAACCCACACATGGTGTCTATGACAATATAACCAGCCCACATATTGTTTCTATGACAGTATAGATAACCAACCCACACATGGTGGTGGGGTCTATGACAGTATAGATAACCAGCCCACACATGGTGGTGGGGTTTATGACAGTATAGATAACCAACCCACACATGGTGTCTATGACAGTATAGATAACCAGCCCACACATGGTAATGGTGTCTATGACAGCATAGATAACCAACCCACACATGGTGTCTATGATAGTATAGATAACCAGCCCACACATGGTGTCTATGACAGTATAGATAACCAGCCCACACATGGTGTCTATGACAGTATAGATAACCAGCCCACACATGGTAGTGGTGTCTATGACAGTATAGATAACCAACCCACACATGGTGTCTATGACAGTATATATAACCAGCCCACACATAGTGGCTATGACAGTATAGATAACCAGCCCACACATGGTGTCTATGACAGTATAGATAACCAACCCACACATGGTGGTGGTGTCTATGACAGTATAGATAACCAACCCACACATGGTGTCAATGACAGTATAGATAACCAGCCCACACATGATGTCTATGACAGTATAGATAACCAGCCCACACATGGTGTCCATGACAGTATAGATAACCAGCCCACACATGGTGTCAATGACAGTATAGATAACCAGCCCACACATGATGTCTATGACAGTATAGATAACCAGCCCACACATGGTGTCTATGACAGTATAACCAGCCCACACATGGTAGTGGTGTATATGACAGTATAGATAACCAACCCACACATGGAGTCTATGACAGTATAGATAACCAACCCACACATGGAGTCTATGACAGTATAGATAACCAGCCCACACATGGTGTCCATGACAGTATGGATAACCAACCCACACATGGTGTCTATGACAGTATAGATAACCAGCCCACACATGGTTTCTATGACAGTATAGATAACCAGCCCACACATGGTGTCAATGACAGTATAGATAACCAACCCACACATGGTAGTGGTGTCTATGACAGTATAGATAACCAGCACATATATGGTGGTGGAGTCTATGACAGTATAAATAACCAACCTACACAGTGGTGGAGTCTATGACAGTATAGATAACCAACCCACACATGGTGTCTATGACAGTATAACCAGCCCACATATGGTTTCTATGACAGTATAGATAACCAACCCACATGGTGTCTATGACAGTATAGATAACCAACCCACATGGTGTCTGACAGTATAGATAACCAGCCCACATGGTGTCTATGACAGTATAGATAACCAACCCAAATGGTGTCTATGACAGTATAGATAACCAACCCACATGGTGTCTATGACAGTATAGATAACCAGCACATATATGGTGGTGGAGTCTATGACAGTATAAATAACCAACCAACCAACACATGGTGGTGGGGTCTATGACAGTATAGATAACCAGCCCACATATGGTGTCTGACAGTATGACCAGCCCACACATGGTAGTGGTGTCTATGACAGTATAGATAACCAACCCACACATGGTGTCTATGACAGTATAGATAACCAGCCCACACATGGTGTCTATGACAGTATAGATAACCAACCCACACATGGTGGTGGTGTCTATGACAGTATAACCAGCCCACACATGGTGTCTATGACATTATAGATAACCAGCCCACACATGGTGTCAATGACAGTATAGATAACCAGCCCACACATGATGTCTATGACAGTATAGATAACCAACCTACACAGTGGTGGAGTCTTAGACAGTATAGATAAGCAACCCACACATGGTGGTGGTGTCTATGACAGTATAGATAACCAGCCCACACATGGTGGTGGTGTCTATGACAGTATAGATAACAAACCCACACATGGTGGTGGTGTCTATGACAGTATAGATAACCAGCACATATATGGTGTCTATGACAGTATAAATAACCAACCTACACAGTGGTGGAGTCTATGACAGTATAGATAACCAACCCACACATGGTGTCTATGACAGTATAACCAGCCCACATATGGTTTCTATGACAGTATAGATAACCAACCCACATGGTGTCTGACAGTATAACCAACCCACACATGGTGGTGGTGTCTATGACAGTATAGATAACCAGCCCACACATGGTGTCTATGACAGTATAGATAACCAACCCACACATGGTGTCTATGACAGTATAGATGACCAGCCCACACATGGTGTCTGACAGTATAACCAACCCACACATGGTGGTGGTGTCTATGACAGTATAGATAACCAACCCACACATGGTGGTGGTGTCTATGACAGTATAACCAGCCCACACATGGTGTCTATGACATTATAGATAACCAGCCCACACATGGTGTCAATGACAGTATAGATAACCAACCCACACATGGTGGTGCTGTCTATGACAGTATAACCAGCCCACACATGGTGTCTATGACATTATAGATAACCAGCCCACACATGGTGTCAATGACAGTATAGATAACCAGCCCACACATGATGTCTATGACAGTATAGATAACCAGCCCACACATGGTGTCCATGACAGTATAGATAACCAGCCCATACATGGTGTCAATGACAGTATAGATAACCAGCCCACACATGATGTCTATGACAGTATAGATAACCAGCCCACACATGGTGTCTATGACAGTATAACCAGCCCACACATGGTAGTGGTGTCTATGACAGTATAGATAACCAACCCACACATGGAGTCTATGACAGTATAGATAACCAACCCACACATGGAGTCTATGACAGTATAGATAACCAGCCCACACATGGTGTCCATGACAGTATGGATAACCAACCCACACATGGTGTCTATGACAGTATAGATAACCAGCCCACACATGGTTTCTATGACAGTATAGATAACCAGCCCACACATGGTGTCAATGACAGTATAGATAACCAACCCACACATGGTAGTGGTGTCTATGACAGTATAGATAACCAGCACATATATGGTGGTGGAGTCTATGACAGTATAGATAACCAACCCACACATGGTGTCTATGACAGTATAACCAGCCCACATATGGTTTCTATGACAGTATAGATAACCAACCCACATGGTGTCTATGACAGTATAGATAACCAACCCACATGGTGTCTGACAGTATAGATAACCAGCCCACATGGTGTCTATGACAGTATAGATAACCAACCCAAATGGTGTCTATGACAGTATAGATAACCAACCCAAATGGTGTCTATGACAGTATAGATAACCAACCCACATGGTGTCTATGACAGTATAGATAACCAACCCACATGGTGTCTGACAGTATAGATAACCAACCTACACAGTGGTGGAGTCTATGACAGTATAGATAACCAGCACATATATGGTGGTGGAGTCTATGACAGTATAAATAACCAACCAACCAACACATGGTGGTGGGGTCTATGACAGTATAGATAACCAGCCCACATATGGTGTCTGACAGTATAACCAGCCCACACATGGTAGTGGTGTCTATGACAGTATAGATAACCAACCCACACATGGTGTCTATGACAGTATAGATAACCAGCCCACACATGGTGTCTATGACAGTATAGATAACCAGCCCACACATGATGTCTATGACAGTATAGATAACCAACCTACACAGTGGTGGAGTCTATGACAGTATAGATAAGCAACCCACACATGGTGGTGGTGTCTATGACAGTATAGATAACCAGCCCACACATGGTGGTGGTGTCTATGACAGTATAGATAACAAACCCACACATGGTGGTGGTGTCTATGACAGTATAGATAACCAGCACATATATGGTGGTGGAGTCTATGACAGTATAAATAACCAACCTACACAGTGGTGGAGTCTATGACAGTATAGATAACCAACCCACACATGGTGTCTATGACAGTATAACCAGCCCACATATGGTTTCTATGACAGTATAGATGACCAGCCCACACATGGTGTCTGACAGTATAACCAACCCACACATGGTGGTGGTGTCTATGACAGTATAGATAACCAGCCCACACATGGTGTCTATGAAAGTATAGATAACCAACCCACACATGGTGTCTATGACAGTATAGATGACAAGCCCACACATGGTGTCTGACAGTATAACCAACCAACACATGGTGGTGGTGTCTATGACAGTATAGATAACCAGCCCACACATGGTGTCTATGACAGTATAGATAACCAGCCCACACATGGTGGAGTATGACAGTATAGATAACCAACCCACACATGGTGTCTATGACAGTATAGATAACCAAATCACACATGGTGGTGGTGTCTATGACAGTATAGATAACCAGCCCACACATGCTGTCTATGACAGTATACATAACAAACTCACACATGGTGTTGGTGTCTATGACAGTATAGATAAGCAGCCCACACATGGTGGTGGTGTCTATGACAGTATAGATAACCAACCCACACATGGTGTCTATGACAGTATAGATAACCAGCCCACACATGCTGTCTATGACAGTATACATAACAAACTCACACATGGTGTTGGTGTCTATGACAGTATAGATAAGCAGCCCACACATGGTGTCTATGACAGTATAGATAACCAGCCCACACTTGGTGTCTATGACAGTATAGATAACCAGCCCACACATGGTGTCTATGACAGTATAGATAACCAGCCCACACATGGTAGTGGTGTCTATGACAGTATAGATAACCAACCCACACATGGTGTCTATGACAATATAACCAGCCCACATATTGTTTCTATGACAGTATAGATAACCAACCCACACATGGTGGTGGGGTCTATGACAGTATAGATAACCAGCCCACACATGGTGGTGGGGTTTATGACAGTATAGATAACCAACCCACACATGGTGTCTATGACAGTATAGATAACCAGCCCACACATGGTAATGGTGTCTATGACAGCATAGATAACCAACCCACACATGGTGTCTATGATAGTATAGATAACCAGCCCACACATGGTGTCTATGACAGTATAGATAACCAGCCCACACATGGTGTCTATGACAGTATAGATAACCAGCCCACACATGGTAGTGGTGTCTATGACAGTATAGATAACCAACCCACACATGGTGTCTATGACAGTATATATAACCAGCCCACACATAGTGGCTATGACAGTATAGATAACCAGCCCACACATGGTGTCTATGACAGTATAGATAACCAACCCACACATGGTGGTGGTGTCTATGACAGTATAGATAACCAACCCACACATGGTGGTGGTGTCTATGACAGTATAGATAACCAGCCCACACATGGTGTCTATTACAGTATAGATAGCCAGCCCACACATGGTGGTGGTGTCTATGACAGTATAGATAACAAACCCACACATGGTGTCTATGACAGTATATATAACCAGCCCACACATGGTGTCTATGACAGTATAGATAACCAGCCCACACATGGTGTCTATGACAGTATAGATAACCAACCCACACATGGTGGTGGTGTCTATGACAGTATAGATAACCAACCCACACATGGTGGTGGTGTCTATGACAGTATAGATAACCAGCCCACACATGGTGGTGTCTATGACAGTATAGATAACCAGCCCACACATGTTGTCTATGACAGTATAGATAGCCAGCCCACACATGGTGGTGGTGTCTATGACAGTATAGATAACCAGCCCACACATGGTGGTGGTGTCTATGACAGTATAGATAACCAACCCACACATGGTGGTGGTGTCTATGACAGTATAGATAGCCAGCCCACACATGGTGGTGGTGTCTATGACAGTATAGATAACCAGCCCACACATGGTGTCTATTACAGTATAGATAGCCAGCCCACACATGGTGGTGGTGTCTATGACAGTATAGATAACCAGCCCACACATGGTGGTGGTGTCTATGACAGTATAGATAACCAACCCACACATGGTGGTGGTGTCTATGACAGTATAGATAGCCAGCCCACACATGGTGGTGGTGTCTATGACAGTATAGATAGCCAGCCCACACATGGTGGTGGTGTCTATGACAGTATAGATAACCAACCCACACATGGTGGTGGTGTCTATGACAGTATAACCAACCCACACATGGTGTCTATGACAGTATAGATAACCAGCCCACACATGGTGTCTATGACAGTATAGATAACCAGCCCACACATGGTGTCTATGACAGTATAGATAACCAACCCACACATGGTGGTGGTGTCTATGACAGTATAGATAACCAACCCACACATGGTGTCTATGACAGTATAGATAACCAGCCCACACATGGTGTCTATGACAGTATAGATAACCAGCCCACACATGGTGTCTATGACAGTATAGATAACCAACCCACACATGGTGGTGGTGTCTATGACAGCCAGGATAACCAACCCACACATGGTGTCTATGACAGTATAGATAACCAGCCCACACATGGTGTCTATGACAGTATAGATAACCAGCCCAAACATGGTGTCTATGACAGTATTGATAACCAGCCCACACATGGTAGTGGTGTCTAGGACAGTATAGATAACCAACCCACACATGGTGTCTATGACAGTATATATAACCAGCCCACACATGGTGTCTATGACAGTATAGATAACCAGCCCACACATGGTGTCTATGACAGTATAGATAACCAACCCACACATGGTGGTGGTGTCTATGACAGTATAGATAACCAACCCACACATGGTGGTGGTGTCTATGACAGTATAGATAACCAGCCCACACATGGTGGTGTCTATGACAGTATAGATAACCAGCCCACACATGGTGTCTATGACAGTATAGATAACCAACCCACACATGGTGGTGGTGTCTATGACAGTATAGATAACCAACCCACACATGGTGGTGGTGTCTATGACAGTATAACCAGCCCACACATGGTGTCTATGACATTATAGATAACCAGCCCACACATGGTGTCAATGACAGTATAGATAACCAGCCCACACATGATGTCTATGACAGTATAGATAACCAACCTACACAGTGGTGGAGTCTATGACAGTATAGATAAGCAACCCACACATGGTGGTGGTGTCTATGACAGTATAGATAACCAGCCCACACATGGTGGTGGTGTCTATGACAGTATAGATAACAAACCCACACATGGTGGTGGTGTCTATGACAGTATAGATAACCAGCACATATATGGTGGTGGAGTCTATGACAGTATAAATAACCAACCTACACAGTGGTGGAGTCTATGACAGTATAGATAACCAACCCACACATGGTGTCTATGACAGTATAACCAGCCCACATATGGTTTCTATGACAGTATAGATGACCAGCCCACACATGGTGTCTGACAGTATAACCAACCCACACATGGTGGTGGTGTCTATGACAGTATAGATAACCAGCCCACACATGGTGTCTATGAAAGTATAGATAACCAACCCAAACATGGTGTCTATGACAGTATAGATGACCAGCCCACACATGGTGTCTGACAGTATAACCAACCAACACATGGTGGTGGTGTCTATGACAGTATAGATAACCAGCCCACACATGGTGTCTATGACAGTATAGATAACCAGCCCACACATGGTGGAGTATGACAGTATAGATAACCAACCCACACATGGTGTCTATGACAGTATAGATAACCAAATCACACATGGTGGTGGTGTCTATGACAGTATAGATAACCAGCCCACACATGCTGTCTATGACAGTATACATAACAAACTCACACATGGTGTTGGTGTCTATGACAGTATAGATAACCAACCCACACATGGTGGTGGTGTCTATGACAGTATAGATAACCAACCCACACATGGTGTCTATGACAGTATAGATAACCAGCCCACACATGGTGTCTATGACAGTATAGATAACCAGCCCACACATGGTGTCTATGACAGTATAGATAACCAACCCACACATGGTGGTGGTGTCTATGACAGCCAGGATAACCAACCCACACATGGTGTCTATGACAGTATAGATAACCAGCCCACACATGGTGTCTATGACAATATAGATAACCAGCCCACACATGGTGTCTATGACAGTATAGATAACCAGCCCACACATGGTAGTGGTGTCTATGACAGTATAGATAACCAACCCACACATGGTGTCTATGACAGTATATATAACCAGCCCACACATGGTGTCTATGACAGTATAGATAACCAGCCCACACATGGTGTCTATGACAGTATAGATAACCAACCCACACATGGTGGTGGTGTCTATGACAGTATAGATAACCAACCCACACATGGTGGTGGTGTCTATGACAGTATAGATAACCAGCCCACACATGGTGGTGTCTATGACAGTATAGATAACCAGCCCACACATGGTGTCTATGACAGTATAGATAACCAACCCACACATGGTGGTGGTGTCTATGACAGTATAGATAACCAACCCACACATGGTGGTGGTGTCTATGACAGTATAACCAGCCCACACATGGTGTCTATGACATTATAGATAACCAGCCCACACATGGTGTCAATGACAGTATAGATAACCAGCCCACACATGATGTCTATGACAGTATAGATAACCAACCTACACAGTGGTGGAGTCTATGACAGTATAGATAAGCAACCCACACATGGTGGTGGTGTCTATGACAGTATAGATAACCAGCCCACATATGGTGGTGGTGTCTATGACAGTATAGATAACAAACCCACACATGGTGGTGGTGTCGATGACAGTATAGATAACCAGCACATATATGGTGGTGGAGTCTATGACAGTATAAATAACCAACCTACACAGTGGTGGAGTCTATGACAGTATAGATAACCAACCCACACATGGTGTCTATGACAGTATAACCAGCCCACATATGGTTTCTATGACAGTATAGATGACCAGCCCACACATGGTGTCTGACAGTATAACCAACCCACACATGGTGGTGGTGTCTATGACAGTATAGATAACCAGCCCACACATGGTGTCTATGAAAGTATAGATAACCAACCCAAACATGGTGTCTATGACAGTATAGATGACCAGCCCACACATGGTGTCTGACAGTATAACCAACCAACACATGGTGGTGGTGTCTATGACAGTATAGATAACCAGCCCACACATGGTGTCTATGACAGTATAGATAACCAGCCCACACATGGTGGAGTATGACAGTATAGATAACCAACCCACACATGGTGTCTATGACAGTATAGATAACCAAATCACACATGGTGGTGGTGTCTATGACAGTATAGATAACCAGCCCACACATGCTGTCTATGACAGTATACATAACAAACTCACACATGGTGTTGGTGTCTATGACAGTATAGATAAGCAGCCCACACATGGTGGTGGTGTCTATGACAGTATAGATAACCAACCCACACATGGTGTCTATGACAGTATAGATAACCAGCCCACACATGCTGTCTATGACAGTATACATAACAAACTCACACATGGTGTTGGTGTCTATGACAGTATAGATAAGCAGCCCACACATGGTGTCTATGACAGTATAGATAACCAGCCCACACATGGTGTCTATGACAGTATAGATAACCAGCCCACACATGGTGTCTATGACAGTATAGATAACCAGCCCACACATGGTGTCTATGACAGTATAGATAACCAGCCCACACATGGTGTCTATGACAGTATAGATAACCAGCCCACACATGGTGTCTATGACAGTATAGATAACCAGCCCACACATGGTGTCTATGACAGTATAGATAACCAACCCACACATGGTGTCTATGACAGTATAGATAACCAACACATATATGGTGGTGGAGTCTATGACAGTATAGATACCCAACCCACACATGCTGTCTATGACAGTATAGATAACCAACACATATATGGTGGTGGAGTCTATGACAGTATAAATAACCAACCCACACATGGTGTCTATGACAATATAACCAGCCCAAATATTGTTTCTATGACAGTATAGATAACCAACCCACACATGGTAGTGGTGTCTATGACAGTATAGATAACCAACCCACACATGGTGTCTATGACAGTATAGATAACCAACCCACACATGGTAGTGGTGTCTATGACAGTATAGATAACCAGCCCACACATGGTGTCTATGACAGTATAGATAACCAGCCCACACATGGTGTCTATGACAGTATAGATAACCAGCCCACACATGGTGTCTATGACAGTATAGATACCCAACCCACACATGCTGTCTATGACAGTATAGATAACAAACCCACACATGGTGTCTATGACAATATAACCAGCCCACATATTGTTTCTATGACAGTATAGATAACCAACCCACACATGGTGGTGGGGTCTATGACAGTATAGATAACCAGCCCACACATGGTGGTGGGGTTTATGACAGCATAGATAACCAACCCACACATGGTGTCTATGACAGTATAGATAACCAGCCCACACATGGTAATGGTGTCTATGACAGCATAGATAACCAACCCACACATGGTGTCTATGACAGTATAGATAACCAGCCCACACATGGTGTCTATGACAGTATAGATAACCAGCCCACACATGGTGTCTATGACAGTATAGATAACCAGCCCACACATGGTGTTTATGACAGTATAGATAACCAACCCACACATGGTGGTGGTGTCTATGACAGTATAGATAACCAACCCACACATGGTGGTGGTGTCTATGACAGTATAGATAACCAGCCCACACATGGTGGTGTCTATGACAGTATAGATAACCAACCCACACATGGTGGTGGTGTCTATGACAGTATAGATAACCAGCCCACACATGGTGTCTATTACAGTATAGATAGCCAACCCACACATGGTGGTGGTGTCTATGACAGTATAGATAACCAACCCACACATGGTGGTGGTGTCTATGACAGTATAGATAACCAGCCCACACATGGTGGTGGTGTCTATGACAGTATAGATAACCAACCCACACATGGTGTCTATGACAGTATATATAACCAGCCCACACATGGTGTCTATGACAGTATAGATAACCAGCCCACACATGGTGTCTATGACAGTATAGATAACCAACCCACACATGGTGGTGGTGTCTATGACAGTATAGATAACCAACCCACACATGGTGGTGGTATCTATGACAGTATAGATAACCAGCCCACACATGGTGGTGTCTATGACAGTATAGATAACCAGCCCACACATGGTGTCTATGACAGTATAGATAACCAACCCACACATGGTGGTGATGTCTATGACAGTATAGATAACCAACCCACACATGGTGGTGGTGTCTATGACAGTATAGATAACCAGCCCACACATGGTGTCTATGACAGTATAGATAACCAACCCACACATGGTGGTGATGTCTATGACAGTATAGATAACCAACCCACACATGGTGTCTATGACAGTATAGATAACCAGCCCACACATGGTGTCTATGACAGTATAGATAACCAACCCACACATGGTGTCTATGACAGTATAGATAACCAACCCACACATGGTGTCTATGACAGTATAGATAACCAGCCCACACATGGTGTCTATGACAGTATAGATAACCAACCCACACATGGTGGTGGTGTCTATGACAGTATAGATAACCAACCCACACATGGTGGTGGGGTCTATGACAGTATAGATAGCCAGCCCACACATGGTGGTGGTGTCTATGACAGTATAGATAGCCAGCCCACACATGGTGGTGGTGTCTATGACAGTATAGATAACCAACCCACACATGGTGGTGGTGTCTATGACAGTATAGATAACCAACCCACACATGGTGGTGGTGTCTATGACAGTATAGATAGCCAGCCCACACATGGTGGTGGTGTCTATGACAGTATAGATAACCAACCCACACATGGTGGTGGTGTCTATGACAGTATAGATAACCAACCCACACATGGTGTCTATGACAGTATAGATAACCAGCCCACACATGGTGTCTATGACAGTATAGATAACCAGCCCACACATGGTGTCTATGACAGTATAGATAACCAACCCACACATGGTGGTGGTGTCTATGACAGTATAGATAACCAACCCACACATGGTGGTGGTGTCTATGACAGTATAGATAACCAGCCCACACATGGTGTCTATGACAGTATAGATAACCAACCCACACATGGTGTCTATGACAGTATAGATGACCAGCCCACACATGGTGTCTGACAGTATAACCAACCCACACATGGTGGTGCTGTCTATGACAGTATAGATAACCAACCCACACATGGTGTCTATGACAGTATAGATAACCAGCCCACACATGGTGTCTATGACAGTATAGATAACCAACCCACACATGGTGTCTATGACAGTATAGATAACCAACCCACACATGGTGTCTAAGACAGTATAGATAACCAGCCCACACATGGTGTCTATGACAGTATAGATAACCAACCCACACATGGTGGTGGTGTCTATGACAGTATAGATAACCAACCCACACATGGTGGTGGGGTCTATGACAGTATAGATAGCCAGCCCACACATGGTGGTGGTGTCTATGACAGTATAGATAGCCAGCCCACACATGGTGGTGGTGTCTATGACAGTATAGATAACCAACCCACACATGGTGGTGGTGTCTATGACAGTATAGATAACCAACCCACACATGGTGGTGGTGTCTATGACAGTATAGATAGCCAGCCCACACATGGTGGTGGTGTCTATGACAGTATAGATAACCAACCCACACATGGTGGTGGTGTCTATGACAGTATAGATAACCAACCCACACATGGTGTCTATGACAGTATAGATAACCAGCCCACACATGGTGTCTATGACAGTATAGATAACCAGCCCACACATGGTGTCTATGACAGTATAGATAACCAACCCACACATGGTGGTGGTGTCTATGACAGTATAGATAACCAACCCACACATGGTGGTGGTGTCTATGACAGTATAGATAACCAGCCCACACATGGTGTCTATGACAGTATAGATAACCAACCCACACATGGTGTCTATGACAGTATAGATGACCAGCCCACACATGGTGTCTGACAGTATAACCAACCCACACATGGTGGTGCTGTCTATGACAGTATAGATAACCAACCCACACATGGTGTCTATGACAGTATAGATAACCAGCCCACACATGGTGTCTATGACAGTATAGATAACCAACCCACACATGGTGGTGCTGTCTATGACAGTATAACCAGCCCACACATGGTGTCTATGACATTATAGATAACCAGCCCACACATGGTGTCAATGACAGTATAGATAACCAGCCCACACATGATGTCTATGACAGTATAGATAACCAGCCCACACATGGTGTCCATGACAGTATAGATAACCAGCCCACACATGGTGTCAATGACAGTATAGATAACCAGCCCACACATGGTGTCTATGACAGTATAACCAGCCCACACATGGTAGTGGTGTCTATGACAGTATAGATAACCAACCCACACATGGAGTCTATGACAGTATAGATAACCAACCCACACATGGAGTCTATGACAGTATAGATAACCAGCCCACACATGGAGTCTATGACAGTATAGATAACCAGCCCACACATGGTGTCCATGACAGTATGGATAACCAACCCACACATGGTGTCTATGACAGTATAGATAACCAGCCCACACATGGTTTCTATGACAGTATAGATAACCAGCCCACACATGGTGTCAATGACAGTATAGATAACCAACCCACACATGGTAGTGGTGTCTATGACAGTATAGATAACCAGCACATATATGGTGGTGGAGTCTATGACAGTATAAATAACCAACCTACACAGTGGTGGAGTCTATGACAGTATAGATAACCAACCCACACATGGTGTCTATGACAGTATAACCAGCCCACATATGGTTTCTATGACAGTATAGATAACCAACCCACATGGTGTCTATGACAGTATAGATAACCAACCCACATGGTGTCTGACAGTATAGATAACCAGCCCACATGGTGTCTATGACAGTATAGATAACCAACCCAAATGGTGTCTATGACAGTATAGATAACCAACCCACATGGTGTCTATGACAGTATAGATAACCAACCCACATGGTGTCTATGACAGTATAGATAACCAACCCACATGGTGTCTGACAGTATAGATAACCAACCTACACAGTGGTGGAGTCTATGACAGTATAGATAACCAGCACATATATGGTGGTGGAGTCTATGACAGTATAAATAACCAACCAACCAACACATGGTGGTGGGGTCTATGACAGTATAGATAACCAGCCCACATATGGTGTCTGACAGTATAACCAGCCCACACATGGTAGTGGTGTCTATGACAGTATAGATAACCAACCCACACATGGTGTCTATGACAGTATAGATAACCAGCCCACACATGGTGTCTATGACAGTATAGATAACCAACCCACACATGGTGGTGGTGTCTATGACAGTATAACCAGCCCACACATGGTGTCTATGACATTATAGATAACCAACCCACACATGGTGTCAATGACAGTATAGATAACCAGCCCACACATGATGTCTATGACAGTATAGATAACCAACCTACACAGTGGTGGAGTCTATGACAGTATAGATAAGCAACCCACACATGGTGGTGGTGTCTATGACGGTATAGATAACCAGCCCACACATGGTGGTGGTGTCTATGACAGTATAGATAACCAGCCCACACATGCTGTCTATGACAGTATACATAACAAACTCACACATGGTGTTGGTGTCTATGACAGTATAGATAAGCAGCCCACACATGGTGTCTATGACAGTATAGATAACCAGCCCACACATGGTGTCTATGACAGTATAGATAACCAGCCCACACATGGTGTCTATGACAGTATAGATAACCAGCCCACACATGGTGTTTATGACAGTATAGATACCCAACCCACACATGCTGTCTATGACAGTATAACCAGCCCACACATGGTGTCTATGACAGTATAGATAACCAACCCATATATGGTGGTGGAGTCTATGACAGTATAAATAACCAACCCACACATGGTGTCTATGACAATATAACCAGCCCACATATTGTTTCTATGACAGTAGAGATAACCAACCCACACATGGTGGTGGGGTCTATGACAGTATAGATAACCAGCCCACACATGGTGGTGGGGTTTATGACAGTATAGATAACCAGCCAACACATGGTGGTGGTGTCTATGACAGTATAGATAACCAACCCACACATGGTGTCTATGACAGTATAGATAACCAGCCCACACATGGTAATGGTGTCTATGACAGCATAGATAACCAACCCACACATGGTGTCTATGACAGTATAGATAACCAGCCCACACATGGTGTCTATGACAGTATAGATAACCAGCCCACACATGGTGTCTATGACAGTATAGATAACCATCCCACACATGGTAGTGGTGTCTATGACAGTATAGATAACCAACCCACACATGGTGTCTATGACAGTATATATAACCAGCCCACACGTGGTGTCTATGACAGTATAGATAACCAGCCCACACATGGTGTCTATGACAGTATAGATAACCAACCCACACATGGTGGTGGTGTCTATGACAGTATAGATAACCAGCCCACACATGGTGGTGGTGTCTATGACAGTATAGATAACCAGCCCACACATGGTGGTGTCTATGACAGTATAGATAACCAGCCCACACATGGTGTCTATGACAGTATAGATAACCAACCCACACATGGTGGTGGTGTCTATGACAGTATAGATAACCAACCCACACATGGTGGTGGTGTCTATGACAGTATAGATAACCAACCCACACATGGTGGTGGTGTCTATGACAGTATAGATAACCAGCCCACACATGGTGGTGTCTATGACAGTATAGATAACCAGCCCACACATGGTGTCTATGACAGTATAGATAACCAACCCACACATGGTGGTGGTGTCTATGACAGTATAGATAACCAGCCCACACATGGTGGTGGTGTCTATGACAGTATAGATAACCAACCCACACATGATGGTGGTGTCTATGACAGTATAGATAACCAGCCCACACATGGTCTCTATGACAGTATAGATAACCAGCCCACACATGGTGTCTATGACAGTATAGATAACCAACCCACACATGGTGGTGGTGTCTATGACAGTATAGATAACCAGCCCACACATGGTGGTGGTGTCTATGACAGTATAGATAACCAGCCCACACATGGTGTCTATGACAGTATAGATAGCCAGCCCACACATGGTGGTGGTGTCTATGACAGTATAGATAACCAGCCCACACATGGTGGTGGTGTCTATGACAGTATAGATAACCAACCCACACATGGTGGTGGTGTCTATGACAGTATAGATAGCCAGCCCACACATGGTGGTGGTGTCTATGACAGTATAGATAGCCAGCCCACACATGGTGGTGGTGTCTATGACAGTATAGATAACCAACCCACACATGGTGGTGGTGTCTATGACAGTATAGATAACCAGCCCACACATGGTGGTGGTGTCTATGACAGTATAGATAACCAGCCCACACATGGTGTCTATGACAGTATAGATAACCAACCCACACATGGTGGTGGTGTCTATGACAGTATAGATAACCAACCCACACATGGTGGTGGTGTCTATGACAGTATAGATAACCAGCCCACACATGGTGTCTATTACAGTATAGATAGCCAGCCCACACATGGTGGTGGTGTCTATGACAGTATAGATAACCAGCCCACACATGGTGGTGGTGTCTATGACAGTATAGATAACCAGCCCACACATGGTGGTGGTGTCTATGACAGTATAGATAAGCAACCCACACATGGTGTCTATGACAGTATAGATAACCAGCCCACACATGGTGTCTATGACAGTATAGATAACCAGCCCACACATGGTGGTGGTGTCTATGACAGTATAGATAGCCAGCCCACACATGGTGGTGGTGTCTATGACAGTATAGATAACCAACCCACACATGGTGGTGGTGTCTATGACAGTATAGATAACCAACCCACACATGGTGGTGGTGTCTATGACAGTATAGATAACCAGCCCACACATGGTGTCTATGACAGTATAGATAACCAGCCCACACATGGTGTCTATGACAGTATAGATAACCAGCCCACACATGGTGTCTATGACAGTATAGATAACCAACCCACACATGGTGGTGGTGTCTATGACAGTATAGATAACCAACCCACACATGGTGGTGGTGTCTATGACAGTATAGATAACCAGCCCACACATGGTGGTGTCTATGACAGTATAGATAACCAGCCCACACATGGTGTCTATGACAGTATAGATAACCAACCCACACATGGTGGTGGTGTCTATGACAGTATAGATAACCAACCCACACATGGTGGTGGTGTCTATGACAGTATAGATAACCAACCCACACATGGTGTCTATGACAGTATAGATAACCAGCCCACACATGGTGTCTATGACAGTATAGATAACCAACCCACACATGGTGGTGCTGTCTATGACAGTATAACCAGCCCACACATGGTGTCTATGACATTATAGATAACCAGCCCACACATGGTGTCAATGACAGTATAGATAACCAGCCCACACATGATGTCTATGACAGTATAGATAACCAGCCCACACATGGTGTCCATGACAGTATAGATAACCAGCCCACACATGGTGTCAATGACAGTATAGATAACCAGCCCACACATGGTGTCTATGACAGTATAACCAGCCCACACATGGTAGTGATGTCTATGACAGTATAGATAACCAACCCACACATGGAGTCTATGACAGTATAGATAACCAACCCACACATGGAGTCTATGACAGTATAGATAACCAGCCCACACATGGAGTCTATGACAGTATAGATAACCAGCCCACACATGGTGTCCATGACAGTATGGATAACCAACCCACACATGGTGTCTATGACAGTATAGATAACCAGCCCACACATGGTTTCTATGACAGTATAGATAACCAGCCCACACATGGTGTCAATGACAGTATAGATAACCAACCCACACATGGTAGTGGTGTCTATGACAGTATAGATAACCAGCACATATATGGTGGTGGAGTCTATGACAGTATAAATAACCAACCTACACAGTGGTGGAGTCTATGACAGTATAGATAACCAACCCACACATGGTGTCTATGACAGTATAACCAGCCCACATATGGTTTCTATGACAGTATAGATAACCAACCCACATGGTGTCTATGACAGTATAGATAACCAACCCACATGGTGTCTGACAGTATAGATAACCAGCCCACATGGTGTCTATGACAGTATAGATAACCAACCCAAATGGTGTCTATGACAGTATAGATAACCAACCCACATGGTGTCTATGACAGTATAGATAACCAACCCACATGGTGTCTATGACAGTATAGATAACCAACCCACATGGTGTCTGACAGTATAGATAACCAACCTACACAGTGGTGGAGTCTATGACAGTATAGATAACCAGCACATATATGGTGGTGGAGTCTATGACAGTATAAATAACCAACCAACCAACACATGGTGGTGGGGTCTATGACAGTATAGATAACCAGCCCACATATGGTGTCTGACAGTATAACCAGCCCACACATGGTAGTGGTGTCTATGACAGTATAGATAACCAACCCACACATGGTGTCTATGACAGTATAGATAACCAGCCCACACATGGTGTCTATGACAGTATAGATAACCAACCCACACATGGTGGTGGTGTCTATGACAGTATAACCAGCCCACACATGGTGTCTATGACATTATAGATAACCAACCCACACATGGTGTCAATGACAGTATAGATAACCAGCCCACACATGATGTCTATGACAGTATAGATAACCAACCTACACAGTGGTGGAGTCTATGACAGTATAGATAAGCAACCCACACATGGTGGTGGTGTCTATGACGGTATAGATAACCAGCCCACACATGGTGGTGGTGTCTATGACAGTATAGATAACCAGCCCACACATGCTGTCTATGACAGTATACATAACAAACTCACACATGGTGTTGGTGTCTATGACAGTATAGATAAGCAGCCCACACATGGTGTCTATGACAGTATAGATAACCAGCCCACACATGGTGTCTATGACAGTATAGATAACCAGCCCACACATGGTGTCTATGACAGTATAGATAACCAGCCCATATATGGTGGTGGAGTCTATGACAGTATAGATAACCAGCCCACACATGGTGTTTATGACAGTATAGATACCCAACCCACACATGCTGTCTATGACAGTATAACCAGCCCACACATGGTGTCTATGACAGTATAGATAACCAACCCATATATGGTGGTGGAGTCTATGACAGTATAAATAACCAACCCACACATGGTGTCTATGACAATATAACCAGCCCACATATTGTTTCTATGACAGTAGAGATAACCAACCCACACATGGTGGTGGGGTCTATGACAGTATAGATAACCAGCCCACACATGGTGGTGGGATTTATGACAGTATAGATAACCAGCCAACACATGGTGGTGGTGTCTATGACAGTATAGATAACCAACCCACACATGGTGTCTATGACAGTATAGATAACCAGCCCACACATGGTAATGGTGTCTATGACAGCATAGATAACCAACCCACACATGGTGTCTATGACAGTATAGATAACCAGCCCACACATGGTGTCTATGACAGTATAGATAACCAGCCCACACATGGTGTCTATGACAGTATAGATAACCAGCCCACACATGGTAGTGGTGTCTATGACAGTATAGATAACCAACCCACACATGGTGTCTATGACAGTATATATAACCAGCCCACACGTGGTGTCTATGACAGTATAGATAACCAGCCCACACATGGTGTCTATGACAGTATAGATAACCAACCCACACATGGTGGTGGTGTCTATGACAGTATAGATAACCAACCCACACATGGTAGTGGTGTCTATGACAGTATAGATAACCAGCACATATATGGTGGTGGAGTCTATGACAGTATAAATAACCAACCTACACAGTGGTGGAGTCTATGACAGTATAGATAACCAACCCACACATGGTGTCTATGACAGTATAACCAGCCCACATATGGTTTCTATGACAGTATAGATAACCAACCCACATGGTGTCTATGACAGTATAGATAACCAACCCACATGGTGTCTGACAGTATAGATAACCAGCCCACATGGTGTCTATGACAGTATAGATAACCAACCCAAATGGTGTCTATGACAGTATAGATAACCAACCCACATGGTGTCTATGACAGTATAGATAACCAACCCACATGGTGTCTATGACAGTATAGATAACCAACCCACATGGTGTCTGACAGTATAGATAACCAACCTACACAGTGGTGGAGTCTATGACAGTATAGATAACCAGCACATATATGGTGGTGGAGTCTATGACAGTATAAATAACCAACCAACCAACACATGGTGGTGGGGTCTATGACAGTATAGATAACCAGCCCACATATGGTGTCTGACAGTATAACCAGCCCACACATGGTAGTGGTGTCTATGACAGTATAGATAACCAACCCACACATGGTGTCTATGACAGTATAGATAACCAGCCCACACATGGTGTCTATGACAGTATAGATAACCAACCCACACATGGTGGTGGTGTCTATGACAGTATAACCAGCCCACACATGGTGTCTATGACATTATAGATAACCAACCCACACATGGTGTCAATGACAGTATAGATAACCAGCCCACACATGATGTCTATGACAGTATAGATAACCAACCTACACAGTGGTGGAGTCTATGACAGTATAGATAAGCAACCCACACATGGTGGTGGTGTCTATGACGGTATAGATAACCAGCCCACACATGGTGGTGGTGTCTATGACAGTATAGATAACCAGCCCACACATGCTGTCTATGACAGTATACATAACAAACTCACACATGGTGTTGGTGTCTATGACAGTATAGATAAGCAGCCCACACATGGTGTCTATGACAGTATAGATAACCAGCCCACACATGGTGTCTATGACAGTATAGATAACCAGCCCACACATGGTGTCTATGACAGTATAGATAACCAGCCCATATATGGTGGTGGAGTCTATGACAGTATAGATAACCAGCCCACACATGGTGTTTATGACAGTATAGATACCCAACCCACACATGCTGTCTATGACAGTATAACCAGCCCACACATGGTGTCTATGACAGTATAGATAACCAACCCATATATGGTGGTGGAGTCTATGACAGTATAAATAACCAACCCACACATGGTGTCTATGACAATATAACCAGCCCACATATTGTTTCTATGACAGTAGAGATAACCAACCCACACATGGTGGTGGGGTCTATGACAGTATAGATAACCAGCCCACACATGGTGGTGGGATTTATGACAGTATAGATAACCAGCCAACACATGGTGGTGGTGTCTATGACAGTATAGATAACCAACCCACACATGGTGTCTATGACAGTATAGATAACCAGCCCACACATGGTAATGGTGTCTATGACAGCATAGATAACCAACCCACACATGGTGTCTATGACAGTATAGATAACCAGCCCACACATGGTGTCTATGACAGTATAGATAACCAGCCCACACATGGTGTCTATGACAGTATAGATAACCAGCCCACACATGGTAGTGGTGTCTATGACAGTATAGATAACCAACCCACACATGGTGTCTATGACAGTATATATAACCAGCCCACACGTGGTGTCTATGACAGTATAGATAACCAGCCCACACATGGTGTCTATGACAGTATAGATAACCAACCCACACATGGTGGTGGTGTCTATGACAGTATAGATAACCAACCCACACATGGTGGTGGTGTCTATGACAGTATAGATAACCAGCCCACACATGGTGGTGTCTATGACAGTATAGATAACCAACCTACACATGGTGTCTATGACAGTATAGATAACCAACCCACACATGGTGGTGGTGTCTATGACAGTATAGATAACCAACCCACACATGGTGGTGGTGTCTATGACAGTATAGATAACCAACCCACACATGGTGGTGGTGTCTATGACAGTATAGATAACCAGCCCACACATGGTGGTGTCTATGACAGTATAGATAACCAGCCCACACATGGTGTCTATGACAGTATAGATAACCAACCCACACATGGTGGTGGTGTCTATGACAGTATAGATAACCAACCCACACATGGTGGTGGTGTCTATGACAGTATAGATAACCAGCCCACACATGGTGGTGGTGTCTATGACAGTATAGATAACCAACCCACACATGATGGTGGTGTCTATGACAGTATAGATAACCAGCCCACACATGGTCTCTATGACAGTATAGATAACCAGCCCACACATGGTGTCTATGACAGTATAGATAACCAACCCACACATGGTGGTGGTGTCTATGACAGTATAGATAACCAGCCCACACATGGTGGTGGTGTCTATGACAGTATAGATAACCAGCCCACACATGGTGTCTATGACAGTATAGATAGCCAGCCCACACATGGTGGTGGTGTCTATGACAGTATAGATAACCAGCCCACACATGGTGGTGGTGTCTATGACAGTATAGATAACCAACCCACACATGGTGGTGGTGTCTATGACAGTATAGATAGCCAGCCCACACATGGTGGTGGTGTCTATGACAGTATAGATAGCCAGCCCATACATGGTGGTGGTGTCTATGACAGTATAGATAACCAACCCACACATGGTGGTGGTGTCTATGACAGTATAGATAACCAGCCCACACATGGTGGTGGTGTCTATGACAGTATAGATAACCAGCCCACACATGGTGTCTATGACAGTATAGATAACCAACCCACACATGGTGGTGGTGTCTATGACAGTATAGATAACCAACCCACACATGGTGGTGGTGTCTATGACAGTATAGATAACCAGCCCACACATGGTGTCTATTACAGTATAGATAGCCAGCCCACACATGGTGGTGGTGTCTATGACAGTATAGATAACCAGCCCACACATGGTGGTGGTGTCTATGACAGTATAGATAACCAGCCCACACATGGTGGTGGTGTCTATGACAGTATAGATAACCAACCCACACATGGTGTCTATGACAGTATAGATAACCAGCCCACACATGGTGTCTATGACAGTATAGATAACCAGCCCACACATGGTGGTGGTGTCTATGACAGTATAGATAGCCAGCCCACACATGGTGGTGGTGTCTATGACAGTATAGATAACCAACCCACACATGGTGGTGGTGTCTATGACAGTATAGATAACCAACCCACACATGGTGGTGGTGTCTATGACAGTATAGATAACCAGCCCACACATGGTGTCTATGACAGTATAGATAACCAGCCCACACATGGTGTCTATGACAGTATAGATAACCAGCCCACACATGGTGTCTATGACAGTATAGATAACCAACCCACACATGGTGGTGGTGTCTATGACAGTATAGATAACCAACCCACACATGGTGGTGGTGTCTATGACAGTATAGATAACCAGCCCACACATGGTGGTGTCTATGACAGTATAGATAACCAGCCCACACATGGTGTCTATGACAGTATAGATAACCAACCCACACATGGTGGTGGTGTCTATGACAGTATAGATAACCAACCCACACATGGTGGTGGTGTCTATGACAGTATAGATAACCAGCCCACACATGGTGTCTATGACAGTATAGATAGCCAGCCCACACATGGTGGTGGTGTCTATGACAGTATAGATAACCAGCCCACACATGGTGGTGGTGTCTATGACAGTATAGATAACCAACCCACACATGGTGGTGGTGTCTATGACAGTATAGATAGCCAGCCCACACATGGTGGTGGTGTCTATGACAGTATAGATAGCCAGCCCACACATGGTGGTGGTGTCTATGACAGTATAGATAACCAACCCACACATGGTGGTGGTGTCTATGTCAGTATAGATAACCAACCCACACATGGTGGTGGTGTCTATGACAGTATAGATAACCAACCCACACATGGTGGTGGTGTCTATGACAGTATAGATAACCAACCCACACATGGTGGTGGTGTCTATGTCAGTATAGATAACCAGCCCACACATGGTGTCTATGACAGTATAGATAACCAGCCCACACATGGTGTCTATGACAGTATAGATAACCAACCCACACATGGTGGTGGTGTCTATGACAGTATAGATAACCAACCCACACATGGTGGTGGTGTCTATGACAGTATAGATAACCAGCCCACACATGGTGTCTATGACAGTATAGATAGCCAGCCCACACATGGTGGTGGTGTCTATGACAGTATAGATAACCAGCCCACACATGGTGTCTATGACAGTATAGATAACCAGCCCACACATGGTGTCTATGACAGTATAGATAACCAGCCCACACATGGTGTCTATGACAGTATAGATAACCAACCCACACATGGTGTCTATGACAGTATAGATAACCAGCCCACACATGGTGTCTATGACAGTATAGATAACCATGTATGACAGTATATTGTGTTTTAACAGTTTAAAAAAATGCCCGTTTCCTCCATACCATAACCTTCTTAAAAACATTGTAAAAACATTCAGAGGCGATTCTTCATGTTAACAGTGCCATTCCACAGAGATAGACAGATATCCAGAGGGTTGAGGGAGAGATACCCTAATCTAAAGACACCTTAGGTCGTGGGTCGTAGGTTGTGGGTCATAGGTCGTGGGTCATAGGTCATAGGTCGTGGGTCATAGGTCGTGGGTCATAGGTCATGGGTCATAGGTCATGGGTCGTGGGTCGTAGGTCAGTACCTTTGGAGAACAGAAGCACCAAATAAAACCAACCAATAACAATCCAAGTTTTCAACAATGTTAAAATGTGCCACAATTGCAATAAAAACACTTTATTGTATAAGGTAACTGTTTTCCATACTACATAGTGAAGTACACAGTAGATCAGATCTGATAGACAGAAGGGTGTGAGTTCTCCATGTTTCAACCCGGATCTCATCTCCCGTCGTTGCGAAACAGCAGAGTCTATTCTCAGTCGCCCCTGTGTGTGAATGATCCCTGGCTGTCAGCCAATAGCAACGCAGTATCGCAGTCCTGCATGAGAAAATGGTGTTGCACCAGGGTCCCTTGGCTTGGTGAGGAAAAAGAGGAGGAGGAGGAATGAGAGAAGGCCTCAGGCCGTCGCATGGACATAGTTATGTGGGGGGGGGGGTTCTGCAGTCTAGAACCCGTCAGTTACTGGGCTGCGTTGGAAGGAACCTTTTTGAGGGTAAAGTTGGACCAGTTTACTGGAACCTTCTGGCGGGTCTGTTTAGCAGAGTCAAGGCAAAACCTACAGAGAGACGAGAGAGATGGAGGGAGCGAGAGGGAGGGAGAGAGAGAGAAAGAGGAGAGAGATGGAGAGAAAGAAAGAGGAGAGAGATGGAGGGAGAGAGAAAGAGGAGAGATAGAGAGAGAGAGACAGAAAGATTGAGAGAGATGGAGGGAGAGAGAGAGAAAGAGGAGAGAGAGAAAGAGAGAGAGAGAAAGAGGAGAGAGATGGAGGGAGAGAGAGAAAGAGAGAGAAAGAGGAGAGAGATGGAGGGAGAGAGAAAGAAAGAGGAGAGAGATGGAGGGAGAGAGAAAGAGGAGAGATGGAGAGAGAGAGAGAAAGAGGAGAGAGATGGAGGGAGAGAGAGAAAGAGGAGAGAGATGGAGGGAGAGAGAGAGAAAGAGATGGAGGGAGAGAGAGAGAAAGAGATGGAGGGAGAGAGAGAGAAAGAGGAGAGAGATGGAGGGAGAGAGAAAGAGGAGAGAGATGGAGGGAGAGAGAAAGAGGAGAGAGATGGAGAGAGAGAGAAAGAGGAGAGAGATGGAGGGAGAGAGAAAGAGGAGAGAGATGGAGGGAGAGAGAAAGAGGAGAGAGATGGAGAGAGAGAGAGAAAGAGGAGAGAGAAAGAGAGAAAGAGGAGAGAGAAAGAGAGAAAGAGGAAAGAGGTGGAGGGAGAGAGAAAGAGGAGAGAGATGGAGAGAGAGAGAAAGAGGAGAGAGAGAGAGAGAGAAAGAGGAGAGAGAGAGAAAGAGGAGAGAGATGGAGGGAGAGAAAGAGGAGAGAGAGAGAGAAAGAGGAGAGAGAGAGAGAGAAAGAGGAGAGAGAGAGAGAGAAAGAGGAGAGAGAGAGAGAGAGAAAGAGAAATATCACAATCTGGTTGAATGAACAGGAGGCTGGTGACGGCAAAACAACAAACACCACAAGGGCCAGTTTCCCAGACAAAGACCAAGCTCAGTCTTAAGACTAAGAATCTCTTGTCTGTTTGGTAAAGCGGCCCTAAAATGTTTTGGATTGTCACAGAGGCCGAGCGTTACCGTTTGAAGTATTCCACCTCACGATCAATCTCATCCATTTCTTTTGGGTCTACGTCTTTAGGGAGAAACACATCCTCTGGGGAGGAAAGAAACAGGACAGAAACATCACAACCAACGAACGGTCATGCTGTCTGATCGCATCATCATTCACACTGACGTCTCCCTTCCTACATGTATAACACTAGAGACAGTCCACTAGAGGGTTATCTAAACTAACAGGTCTCCTACATGTATAACACTAGAGACAGTCCACTAGAGGGTTATCTAAACTAACAGGTCTCCTACATGTATAACACTAGAGACAGTCCACTAGAGGGTTATCTAAACTAACAGGTCTCCTCTCCTACATGTATAACACTAGAGACAGTCCACTAGAGGGTTATCTAAACTAACAGGTCTCCTCTCCTACAACATGTATAACACTAGAGACAGTCCACTAGAGGGTTATCTAAACTAACAGGTCTCCTCTCCTACATGTATAACACTAGAGACAGTCCACTAGAGGGTTATCTAAACTAACACGTCTCCTCTCCTACATGTATAACACTAGAGACAGTCCACTAGAGGGTTATCTAAACTAACATGTATAACACTAGAGACAGTCCACTAGAGGGTTATCTAAACTAACAGGTCTCCTACATGTATAACACTAGAGACAGTCCACTAGAGGGTAATCTAAACTAACAGGTCTCCTACATGTATAACACTAGAGACAGTCCACTAGAGGGTTATCTAAACTAACAGGTCTCCTACATGTATAACACTAGAGACAGTCCACTAGAGGGTTATCTAAACTAACAGGTCTCCTCTCCTACAACATGTATAACACTAGAGACAGTCCACTAGAGGGTTATCTAAACTAACATGTATAACACTAGAGACAGTCCACTAGAGGGTTATCTAAACTAACAGGTCTCCCCTCCTACAACATGTATAACACTAGAGACAGTCCACTAGAGGGTTATCTAAACTAACATGTATAACACTAGAGACAGTCCACTAGAGGGTTATCTAAACTAACACGTCTCCTCTCCTACAACATGTATAACACTAGAGACAGTCCACTAGAGGGTTATCTAAACTAATAGGTCTCCTCTCCAACATGTATAACACTAGAGACAGTCCACTAGAGGGTTATCTAAACTAACAGGTCTCCTCTCCTACATGTATAACACTAGAGACAGTCCACTAGAGGGTTATCTAAACTAACAGGTCTCCTCTCCTACAACATGTATAACACTAGAGACAGTCCACTAGAGGGTTATCTAAACTAACACGTCTCCTCTCCTACATGTATAACACTAGAGACAGTCCACTAGAGGGTTATCTAAACTAACAGGTCTCCTACATGTATAACACTAGAGACAGTCCACTAGAGGGTTATCTAAACTAACAGGTCTCCTCTATGTATAACACTAGAGACAGTCCACTAGAGGGTTATCTAAACTAACAGGTCTCCCCTCCTACATGTATAACACTAGAGACAGTCCACTAGAGGGTTATCTAAACTAACAGGTCTCCTCTCCTACATGTATAACACTAGAGACAGTCCACTAGAGGGTTATCTAAACTAACAGGTCTCCTCTCCTACAACATGTATAACACTAGAGACAGTCCACTAGAGGGTTATCTAAACTAACATGTCTCCTCTCCTACATGTATAACACTAGAGACAGTCCACTAGAGGGTTATCTAAACTAACATGTATAACACTAGAGACAGTCCACTAGAGGGTTATCTAAACTAACAGGTCTCCCCTCCTACAACATGTATAACACTAGAGACAGTCCACTAGAGGGTTATCTAAACTAACAGGTCTCCTCTCCTACAACATGTATAACACTAGAGACAGTCCACTAGAGGGTTATCTAAACTAACATGTATAACACTAGAGACAGTCCACTAGAGGGTTATCTAAACTAACAGGTCTCCTCTCCTACAACATGTATAACACTAGAGACAGTCCACTAGAGGGTTATCTAAACTAACATGTATAACACTAGAGACAGTCCACTAGAGGGTTATCTAAACTAACAGGTCTCCTCTCCTACATGTATAACACTAGAGACAGTCCACTAGAGGGTTATCTAAACTAACATGTATAACACTAGAGACAGTCCACTAGAGGGTTATCTAAACTAACAGGTCTCCTCTCCTACATGTATAACACTAGAGACAGTCCACTAGAGGGTTATCTAAACTAACAGGTCTCCTCTATGTATAACACTAGAGACAGTCCACTAGAGGGTTATCTAAACTAACAGGTCTCCTCTCCTACATGTATAACACTAGAGACAGTCCACTAGAGGGTTATCTAAACTAACACGTCTCCTCTCCTACATGTATAACACTAGAGACAGTCCACTAGAGGGTTATCTAAACTAACAGGTCTCCTCTCCTACAACATGTATAACACTAGAGACAGTCCACTAGAGGGTTATCTAAACTAACATGTATAACACTAGAGACAGTCCACTAGAGGGTTATCTAAACTAACATGTATAACACTAGAGACAGTCCACTAGAGGGTTATCTAAACTAACAGGTCTCCTCTCCTACAACATGTATAACACTAGAGACAGTCCACTAGAGGGTTATCTAAACTAACAGGTCTCCTCTCCTACAACATGTATAACACTAGAGACAGTCCACTAGAGGGTTATCTAAACTAACAGGTCTCCTCTCCTACAACATGTATAACACTAGAGACAGTCCACTAGAGGGTTATCTAAACTAACATGTATAACACTAGAGACAGTCCACTAGAGGGTTATCTAAACTAACAGGTCTCCTCTCCTACAACATGTATAACACTAGAGACAGTCCACTAGAGGGTTATCTAAACTAACATGTATAACACTAGAGACAGTCCACTAGAGGGTTATCTAAACTAACAGGTCTCCTCTCCTACATGTATAACACTAGAGACAGTCCACTAGAGGGTTATCTAAACTAACAGGTCTCCTCTCCTACAACATGTATAACACTAGAGACAGTCCACTAGAGGGTTATCTAAACTAACAGGTCTCCTCTCCTACAACATGTATAACACTAGAGACAGTCCACTAGAGGGTTATCTAAACTAACATGTATAACACTAGAGACAGTCCACTAGAGGGTTATCTAAACTAACATGTATAACACTAGAGACAGTCCACTAGAGGGTTATCTAAACTAACAGGTCTCCTCTCCTACAACATGTATAACACTAGAGACAGTCCACTAGAGGGTTATCTAAACTAACAGGTCTCCTCTATGTATAACACTAGAGACAGTCCACTAGAGGGTTATCTAAACTAACAGGTCTCCTCTCCTCTATGTATAACACTAGAGACAGTCCACTAGAGGGTTATCTAAACTAACATGTATAACACTAGAGACAGTCCACTAGAGGGTTATCTAAACTAACACGTCTCCTCTCCTACATGTATAACACTAGAGACAGTCCACTAGAGGGTTATCTAAACTAACAGGTCTCCTCTATGTATAACACTAGAGACAGTCCACTAGAGGGTTATCTAAACTAACATGTATAACACTAGAGACAGTCCACTAGAGGGTTATCTAAACTAACACGTCTCCTCTCCTACATGTATAACACTAGAGACAGTCCACTAGAGGGTTATCTAAACTAACAGGTCTCCTCTATGTATAACACTAGAGACAGTCCACTAGAGGGTTATCTAAACTAACAGGTCTCCCCTCCTACATGTATAACACTAGAAACAGTCCACTAGAGGGTTATCTAAACTAACAGGTCTCCTCTATGTATAACACTAGAGACAGTCCACTAGAGGGTTATCTAAACTAACAGGTCTCCTCTCCTACAACATGTATAACACTAGAGACAGTCCACTAGAGGGTTATCTAAACTAACATGTATAACACTAGAGACAGTCCACTAGAGGGTTATCTAAACTAACAGGTCTCCTCTCCTACAACATGTATAACACTAGAGACAGTCCACTAGAGGGTTATCTAAACTAACATGTATAAGACTAGAGACAGTCCACTAGAGGGTTATCTAAACTAACATGTATAACACTAGAGACAGTCCACTAGAGGGTTATCTAAACTAACAGGTCTCCTACATGTATAACACTAGAGACAGTCCACTAGAGGGTTGTCTAAACTAACAGGTCTCCTCTCCTACATGTATAACACTAGAGACAGTCCACTAGAGGGTTATCTAAACTAACAGGTCTCCTCTCCTACAACATGTATAACACTAGAGACAGTCCACTAGAGGGTTATCTAAACTAACAGGTCTCCTCTCCTACAACATGTATAACACTAGAGACAGTCCACTAGAGGGTTATCTAAACTAACATGTATAACACTAGAGACAGTCCACTAGAGGGTTATCTAAACTAACATGTATAACACTAGAGACAGTCCACTAGAGGGTTATCTAAACTAACAGGTCTCCTCTCCTACAACATGTATAACACTAGAGACAGTCCACTAGAGGGTTATCTAAACTAACAGGTCTCCTCTATGTATAACACTAGAGACAGTCCACTAGAGGGTTATCTAAACTAACAGGTCTCCTCTCCTCTATGTATAACACTAGAGACAGTCCACTAGAGGGTTATCTAAACTAACATGTATAACACTAGAGACAGTCCACTAGAGGGTTATCTAAACTAACACGTCTCCTCTCCTACATGTATAACACTAGAGACAGTCCACTAGAGGGTTATCTAAACTAACAGGTCTCCTCTATGTATAACACTAGAGACAGTCCACTAGAGGGTTATCTAAACTAACAGGTCTCCCCTCCTACATGTATAACACTAGAGACAGTCCACTAGAGGGTTATCTAAACTAACAGGTCTCCTCTCCTACAACATGTATAACACTAGAGACAGTCCACTAGAGGGTTATCTAAACTAACATGTATAACACTAGAGACAGTCCACTAGAGGGTTATCTAAACTAACAGGTCTCCCCTCCTACAACATGTATAACACTAGAGACAGTCCACTAGAGGGTTATCTAAACTAACAGGTCTCCTCTCCTACAACATGTATAACACTAGAGACAGTCCACTAGAGGGTTATCTAAACTAACAGGTCTCCTCTCCTACAACATGTATAACACTAGAGACAGTCCACTAGAGGGTTATCTAAACTAACAGGTCTCCTCTCCTACAACATGTATAACACTAGAGACAGTCCACTAGAGGGTTATCTAAACTAACATGTATAACACTAGAGACAGTCCACTAGAGGGTTATCTAAACTAACATGTATAACACTAGAGACAGTCCACTAGAGGGTTATCTAAACTAACACGTCTCCTCTCCTACATGTATAACACTAGAGACAGTCCACTAGAGGGTTATCTAAACTAACATGTATAACACTAGAGACAGTCCACTAGAGGGTTATCTAAACTAACAGGTCTCCTCTCCTACAACATGTATAACACTAGAGACAGTCCACTAGAGGGTTATCTAAACTAACACGTCTCCTCTCCTACATGTATAACACTAGAGACAGTCCACTAGAGGGTTATCTAATCTAACATGTATAACACTAGAGACAGTCCACTAGAGGGTTATCTAAACTAACATGTATAACACTAGAGACAGTCCACTAGAGGGTTATCTAAACTAACAGGTCTCCTACATGTATAACACTAGAGACAGTCCACTAGAGGGTTATCTAAACTAACAGGTCTCCTCTCCTACATGTATAACACTAGAGACAGTCCACTAGAGGGTTATCTAAACTAACAGGTCTCCTCTCCTACATGTATAACACAAGAGACAGTCCACTAGAGGGTTATCTAAACTAACACGTCTCCTCTCCTACATGTATAACACTAGAGACAGTCCACTAGAGGGTTATCTAAACTAACAGGTCTCCTCTCCTACAACATGTATAACACTAGAGACAGTCCACTAGAGGGTTATCTAAACTAACATGTATAACACTAGAGACAGTCCACTAGAGGGTTATCTAAACTAACATGTATAACACTAGAGACAGTCCACTAGAGGGTTATCTAAACTAACAGGTCTCCTACATGTATAACACTAGAGACAGTCCACTAGAGGGTTATCTAAACTAACAGGTCTCCTCTCCTACAACATGTATAACACTAGAGACAGTCCACTAGAGGGTTATCTAAACTAACAGGTCTCCTCTCCTACAACATGTATAACACTAGAGACAGTCCACTAGAGGGTTATCTAAACTAACAGGTCTCCTCTCCTACATGTATAACACTAGAGACAGTCCACTAGAGGGTTATCTAAACTAACATGTATAACACTAGAGACAGTCCACTAGAGGGTTATCTAAACTAACATGTATAACACTAGAGACAGTCCACTAGAGGGTTATCTAAACTAATAGGTCTCCTCTCCAACATGTATAACACTAGAGACAGTCCACTAGAGGGTTATCTAAACTAACAGGTCTCCTCTCCTACATGTATAACACTAGAGACAGTCCACTAGAGGGTTATCTAAACTAACAGGTCTCCTCTCCTACAACATGTATAACACTAGAGACAGTCCACTAGAGGGTTATCTAAACTAACAGGTCTCCTCTCCTACAACATGTATAACACTAGAGACAGTCCACTAGAGGGTTATCTAAACTAACAGGTCTCCTCTCCTACAACATGTATAACACTAGAGACAGTCCACTAGAGGGTCATGTAACGTACCGATGTTGCGGCTGGTTCCTTTGTTCTTGTTCTTCTTATTCTTCCCCTTGGGCTGTTGCTGCTGGGCTTGGTTGTGATTGGTTGAGGTGACAGAGTGACCTTTGGCCTCTTGCTCCTCCCCCTTCCCTCTTTGGGTGCTGGTAGCACCCGAGCAACTCACTGTCCCGTTGGTGGCCTGCTGCCGGGTGGGCTTGGTCTCCTCTGCCCTCCTTGGCCCGGTTCTCTGGCTCTCAGCCGAGTGAGGTGGTGGTTTGGAACCAGAACCTGCCTTAGAACCCACAGCATCAGAACTGTTGGAACCAGTTTTCGGAGATTCCGCAGCTGCTTTGGATCCGGGTCTGGTCTGGTTCTGTTCTGGATGCAGCTGGTCCTGCCGTTGCTGCTGCTGCTGCTTCTTGCCCTTCTTCAGCTTGCCAGCCCCGGCATTAACCCCAGCCCCAGGAGTAGGGATAGTAATGCTCTTGGGCTCCGCTGGGGTCTCCTCTTTAGGCTTAGCTACCTTAATAGAGGCCTGGGTCTGGATCGAAGCAGGGGCCTGGTGTTTATTCTCAGGCCTAGCAGAGCGGCACCTCTCTGGGGAACGCACCCGGATCAGCTTGGAGAGGCTGGGGGTGGTGTGGAGCCTCTGAACATCCTTCGCCCCAGTACCAGCCGCAGCCCACGGTCCCCCTACCCCAGGTACAGTAGCACAAGCCGGGGGTGAGATGGGGCCGATGGGGGAGTTGTCCCGGGGATGGGCCTCCTCCCAGCCGCTGACCAGGTCCAGATGGCTCTTGAAGGTACCCAGGGAGAGAGGGGCCAGGTCTAGGTCTATCTGCTGCAGGTCAGAGCAGGAGGAGCCGTTGAGGTGGGAGAGAAGATGGTTGCCCTCCAGAGTAGCAGCCTTCTTCGGGAAGTCATTCACATCCAGGTTGAGGTCGTACATGGAGAACGAGGCCCGGATAGAGTCCTGCAAGGTCAAAGGTCAACGTTGTTATTTTAGAAAAGATTAGAAAAGCAGCAATTAAGTTTAATAATCCAACATTTAAAACAGCTAAACTGCCTTAAAATCAGGGGTTCAACTGTTTCTCAGATTGCAGAGAGTATACACAAGTATACAAAAAAATAAATCACACTTTCTTTATAGAAAAACAACCAAAATTGGATGTTCTAAATCCCCAAGGATACTTAAAACAACAGCAGGAGACCACTGAGGAATCTACCACATTTTTATTTTGGTACGATTGCCGAGTTTGCTAAACAAATCACCACAGGAGTGATGCAAATAATCATGGTATCATTCTGCCATAGACTACTTTGTCGTTAAGGTTTCATTAATTGAGAAGGTTTCTTGGGAGAGGCTTTCCTTCTACCAGAAGATGGTCATCGTTAGCGTCATCGCTAACGGCTACACAAAGTGGTAGAAAAACAGACAGGGGCATTCCTGTGTTGCAGAAAGTTGAAGGACAATACGCATCACTGATGAATTTTGTCCATGTCTTATCATAATCTTGGGTAAATTAATACATTTTCTAATAAATTCACTACATTCTCCGGGCGCAGACATGGGTGGGGAACCCCCGGGCGCAGACATGGGTGGGGAACCCCCGGGCGCAGACATGGGTGGGGAACCCCCGGGCGCAGACATGGGTGGGCCGAGCCCCCCCACTTGGGAGCCGGGCCAAAGCATCGAGGAGCCGGGCCAAAGCATCGAGGAGCCGGGCCAAAGCATCGAGGAGCCGGGCCAAAGCATCGAGGAGCCGGGCCAAAGCATCGAGGAGCCGGGCCAAAGCATCGAGGAGCCGGGCCAAAGCATCGAGGAGCCGGGCCAAAGCATCGAGGAGCCGGGCCAAAGCATCGAGGAGCCAGGCCAAAGCATCGAGGAGCCAGGCCAAAGCATCGAGGAGCCGGGCCAAAGCATCGAGGAGCCGGGCCAAAGCATCGAGGAGCCAGGCCAAAGCATCGAGGAGCCAGGCCAAAGCATCGAGGAGCCAGGCCAAAGCATCGAGGAGCCAGGCTCAGCCAATCAGGATAAGTTTTTCCCCCACAAAAAAGGCTTTATTACAGACAGAAAAGCTCCTCAGCTTCATCAAATTTTGAAAGAAATAAACTTTTTGTGTGTATGGAAACTTTCTGGGATCTTTAATTTCATCTCATGAAACACGGTACCAACACTTTACATGTTGCGTTTATATTGTTGTTCAGTATAATAATATTGTTGTTCAGTGTAATAATATTGTTGTTCAGTGTAATAATATTGTTGTTCAGTGTAATAATATTGTTGTTCAGTGTAATAATATTGTTGTTCAGTGTAATAATATTGTTGTTCAGTGTAATAATATTGTTGTTCAGTGTAGTTGATTTCCTACTAAATTCAATCCAAAAAATGTTGTTGAACTCCTTCCGCCTTACGGATTTTATAGTGCCCTACATATGATCATATGAGTCCCAGATGGCACCCTATTCCCTATATAGTGCACTACTGTAGACCAGAGCCTTATGGCACCCTATTCCCTATATAGTGCATTAGTTTTTGCCCATGGGCCCTGGTTAAAAGTAGCACACTATTTAGGGAATAGGGCGCCATCTGGGACTCAGGTATCCTTACCTTGATGGTGTTTTTGATCTCCTCTAGCCGAGAGGTCAGGAAGGAGTTGACCCTCTCTAGTTCCAGCTGGGGCCACTCCAGCAGCCGACTAGCCTCCGGGCCTTCACCGTACTCCCCGTCCACATCCTCCTCCTCCTCCTCCTCCTCCTGACTGAGGTGGTCTGGGTCCTCACTGGGCTCCGGAGGGGTTGAGGGGGGGTCGCTACCAGCTCCCTCACCATCACCACTACCTGCCTGGGTTTGCTTCTCCTGAGGTGGGGAGAGACAGATAGATGGTTAGACAGGAGGCTGTCACTGTAAATAAGAATGTGTTCTTAAAACTGACTTGCCTAGTTAAATCAAGGTTAAACAAAAATACAATTTGACAGACAGACAGTCTCACTACAGAAACAGGATATAGACTAGTGTCCTGTCCAGGGGGTGTCCTGGTACATCAAGCTGTCTCACTACAGAAACAGGAGATAGACTAGTGTCCTGTCCAGGGGGTGTCCTGGTACATCAAACTGTCTCACTACAGAAACAGGAGATAGACTAGTGTCCTGTCCAGGAGGTGTCCTGGTACATCAAACTGTCTCACTACAGAAACAGGATATAGACTAGTGTCCTGTCCAGGAGGTGTCCTGGTACATCAAACTGTCTCACTACAGAAACAGGAGATAGACTAGTGTCCTGTCCAGGGGGTGTCCTGGTACATCAAACTGTCTCACTACAGAAACAGGATATAGACTAGTGTCCTGTCCAGGAGGTGTCCTGGTACATCAAACTGTCTCACTACAGAAACAGGAGATAGACTAGTGTCCTGTCCAGGGGGTGTCCTGGTACATCAAACTGTCTCACTACAGAAACAGGATATAGACTAGTGTCCTGTCCAGGGGGTGTCCTGGTACATCAAGCTGTCTCACTACAGAAACAGGATATAGACTAGTGCCCTGTCCAGGGGGTGTCCTGGTACATCAAGCTGTCTCACTACAGAAACAGGATATAGACTAGTGCCCTGTCCAGGGGGTGTCCTGGTACATCAAGCTGTCTCACTACAGAAACAGGTGATAGACTAGTGCCCTGTCCAGGGGGTGTCCTGGTACATCAAACTGTCTCACTACAGAAACAGGTGATAGACTAGTGCCCTGTCCAGGGGGTGTCCTGTACATCAAACTGTCTCACTACAGAAACAGGTGATAACTACTAATATCCTACTTAAACAAATCCATATATAGACAAACGCCAAACACTTTAAGATGTATTAACTGATCTGTATTGATGACTATTCCCACCATGTCATTTGACATCACCTTCTTCTTCTGTTTATGGCGTGCCCGCTTGGCAGCCTTTGCGCTGTTGGCTGGTTTGTGCTCTGAAGAGTTGATGAAGTCCAACAGCTCGTCCACGTCTCGGTTGTCGATGGAGGTGGACACGGCCGGGTCCGAGTCCCGTCTCTGGGGAAGACACTCCTCCTTACGACGCGTCAGACGGGACCGGAGCTTCTCACGGATCTCTGTGTAGTTACGGCTGGTCGGAGCGGCCGGGGGCTGGAGGGAGGAGAGGACACGATCAGAGGAGAGAGAGAGATTATCCTTCTTCAATAGGATGCGTTTAATTTATAATGACTTCCTTTGCCCTTGTTCACTCCCCTTAGGTGACAGTAACAGAAAACAGCCATTTCAGATTTAGGGGAAGGACGGGCAGAATGGAGGGAGCATCTTTGTGGATTGAAACCCAGCCACAATCTGATTTTGCTTTTTGTTGTTGTATGTTTATTGGCTGGAGAGAGACCAAGATGAAAGGTAGTGCTGAAATAGCAGTGGGTCGGATTCCAGCCCATGCTGGCAGCTGTATATCGTACATGTGCTCCACAGGCAGCAGCTAGACCACCCCAGGTCACCGGATTTCACATTTCATTATCCTTTATTTAACTAGGAAAGTCAGTTAAGAACAAATTCTTATTTACAATGAAGGCCTAGGAACAGTGGGTTATAACTGCCTTGTTCAAGGGCAGAACGACAGATTTTTAATCTTGTCAACTCGGGGATTCGATCCATCAACCTTTCGGTTATTGGCCCAACTCTCTAACCACTAGACTACCTGGCGCCCCGACCAAATGGGTTTACATTTTGCCCCAACGTGAACAATGTGGCAAAGGAAAAGTTCTCCATAAATCCTATTACAATTACAATCCCATTACTAAGAGACATACAACACTGTGTCAGAAAAATTCACAGTAGCAGCAGTCAAATTACTTTTGTCAATCAATAGTTATACTGTTCATGCTTTTAATGCAATTTCAATCAATGACTAAGTGTGCCATATTATACATTAGGGTTGAGAAAAGCCAGGGACCTCACGATATCCTGATTGTATATGTATTGCAATTTGACACTGCGATTTTTATAGCGATTCGACGTTCCAAACGGGCCTACGGGACCCCTCGGGTGAATAATTATTGGGGAAAAGACTAAATTTAAACGAAAATCTGTTTTTGTGGAAAATTTGCGCGCTAGCTTGTAATGATGTAGTATAAAGTTGTCATTGACAATCAACAATGTACAAGAGGGTCGGATTTTTAATTTTGGTCGACAAGTAACGTTAACCATAAGCGGAGAGGTAACGTTCATAAAAAGAGGCTCACGCTTTCTTCCGATATTGCTTGATCAGTGGGTAGCTGGTCAAAATGAAAAGTGATCCCAAATACATTAAACAGTATCGCAATAGTTCTGAATTATTTTAGATTTCAGGTAGCAAAACAATCAAAATCCTATTCTAAAACTCTCTGTCATTAGCGGTCATTCTGAGCCGCGTCCCATTTCTTGCTAGCGCTGGCCACTTGCCCTCGCTCCCCTCCTAGATGGAAAAGGAAACATCAATCTACTGCTTTTAGTCTCCGACGGGGGTGTGAACGAGTGCACGGATGAGAAGCGACTGATGTATTCTTAGTTAAGTCATCAATCACGTTGAAGATGACTTCTCAGATAAATAGCCATGTTACTTGTTGTTTGATTTAGCTAGCTAACGTTAGTTGTCATTACTTTGAGCGATCGTCTTGTCACTTCATCTCTCCATCCATGATGAGAGCGTTTTCGACGAGGAACAAGCGAGGTATGTTACGCTAGTTAAGTACACCGCATATACATGCTCAAATGCATCTGTGGAGGGTCGCTTATATTGGCCAAACTAGAGAAGCATTGAAACTTTGCATCGCAGAAGATATAAAAACCACAGACGATGCTATATGCGCACCACTGTCGATGCCAAACCATGGCTCACCTTCCTGCCTGCGCTTTGTAACCACAGAAGTGTGTCCACGTTTGACCAAGTAGAGGGAACATTGTAGTAAACTAAAAGAGAGGGATTCTAGCGCTGCTTTTCTTTCTTTTCTACCTCGAATTAGTCCGTTTGGAAGTTTTTCCTTGGTAAGCCCGTCACACAATGAATTAGTTCAACTAAAATCAGGCCTTCACTACCTACCTGTACTTTGTGTTGTTCAAGGTAGGCTATAGCCCCTGTTGCTGGAATGACAGTACTATATCGAAGAGAAGTTTAAGGACAAGCTGCTATAGCTAACGTTAGCCTAAATGGTTCACTGCCTATTTCACCAGTCGTGGTATATTCTTCATCCCTGTATCCCACAAAACAAATGAGCTAGCTAACAAGTTCATGATAATTCATTGACGGGGAGAGAGACAGATGTAAAGAGGAAGTGAATCCCTTTGTGTGTGTAAAAACATTTTGGTCTCTGTGACAATTTACTTTATTGTAGAGCCAAATAAATAAGACTGATAAAGTTCTGAAACATGTTTTTCTCCCTCAGGGTTAGATGGTGAAGGGACTGGGCAGGCGCATGGATCTGGTGTCCAGCACTGGATCCAAGATGGCCGCCACCATGGAGCCCTCAGCTAAGGTAAGAGCCGACGACCTAGTAGTTTGTTAGTGATCTCTGTGTTCGTTTGTCAAAGAGTGTTAAATTCATTCATATCAATATGAATTAAATCCTTATTTCCCACTGCCAGCCGGGCCTTCAACAACACCAGGTCGCAGTCAACACACGACACTACCCAGTCGCTTTTGCACAATAGTACTGTACTATTTTAGACGCCTCTCTGTCACAGTTTAACTTTAGTCCGTCCCCTCGCCCCGACCCGGGCGCGAACCAGGGACCCTTTGAACACATCAACAACAGTCACCCACGAAGCATCGTTACCCATCGCTCCACAAAAGCCGCGGCCCTTGCAGAGCAAGGGGAACCACTACTTCAAGGTCTCAGAGCGAGTGACGTCACCGATTGAAAGGCTATTAGCGCGCACCACCGCTAACTAGCTAGCCATTTCACATCGGTTACATCTCTACAGTTATTTGTGTTTGTGATGCTTGACCAACTCATCTCTCATGCCATCCAGTGTTATCTATATATATATATATATATATATATATATATATATATATATATATATATATATATATATATATATAGCAAAATCAAACAGATCATTCTTTAATGTTTTTCTTTAAGGATTTGTTGTTGGCGGTTCATAAATAGCACTGAAATTTATTATTTTGTCTCCAATTCAAACAGTGCATTTCGGAAAGTATTCAGACCCCTTGACTTTTTCCACATTTTGCTACGTTACAGCCTTATTCTAAAATTGATTAAATAGTTGTTTTCCCTCATCAATCTACACACAATTACTCATAATGACAAAGCGAAAACAAGTTTGTAGAAATTTTTGCAAATAAATAAAACTTCACTGAAATGTAACATTTAAATAAATATTCAGACCCTTTACTCAGTACTTTGTTGAAGCACCTTTGGCGATTACAGCCTCGCGTCTTCTTGGGTATGATGCTACAAGCTTGGCAAGCCTGTATTTGGGGAGTTTCTCCCATTCTTCTCTGCAGATCCTCTCAAGTTCTGTCAGGTTGGATGGGGAGCGTTGCTGCACAGCTATTTTCAGGTCTCTCCAGAGATGTTCGATCGGGTTCAAGTCCAGGCTCTGTCTGGGCCACTCAAGGACACAGTCCTTTAGGTGCCTTTTGGCAAAATCCAAGCAGGCTGTCATGTGCCTTTCACTGAGGAGTGGCTTCCGTCTGGCCACTCTACCATAAAGGCCTGATTGGTGGAGTGCTGCAGAGATGGTTGTCCTTCTGGAAGGTTCTCCCAAATATGGAGCTCTGTCAGTGTGACCATTGGGTTCTTGGTCACCTCCCTGACCAAGGCCCTTCTCCCCCGATTGCTCAGTTTGGCCGGGCGGCCAGCTCTAGGAAGAGTCTTGGTGGTTCCAAACTTCTTCCATTTAAGAATGATGGAGGCCACTGTGTTCTTGGGGACCTTCAATGCTGCAGACATGTTTTTGTACCCTTCCCCAGATCTGTGCCTCAACACAATCCTGTCTCGGAGCTCTACAGACAATTCCTTTGACCTCATGGCTTGGTTTTTGCTCTGACAAGCACTGTCAACTGTGGGACCTTTATATAGACAGGTGTGTGCCTTTCCAAATCATGTCCAATCAATTGAATTTACCACAGGGGGACTCCAATCAATTGAATGTAGAAACAACTCAAGGATGATCAATGGAAACAGGATGCACCTGAGCTCAATTTAGAGTCTCACAGACAAGGGTCTGAATATTAATGTAAATACGGAACAACTTTTTTTTATTTTTTTATAAATACATTTGCAAAAAAAAATCTAAACCTGTTTTCACTTCATCCTTGTGGGGTAGTGTGTGTAGATTGAAGGGGGGGACGAACGATTTAATCCCTTTTAGAATAAGGTTGTAACAAAATGTGGAAAAAGTCAAGGGGTGTGAATTCTTTTCTGAATTCTCTGTATATGTACCTATTATTGTACAGTATAGTCATTTGTTCTAGTAATGATTATTTAATCCAAAACAATGCCAGCAGTTGCGGTGCACGTATCTGCTGCAGAATAACGAGAGACATGATAAAGCAAGATTTGATCAGTCACGAAAATTTAAAAAGGGCTGAAAACAAATTGGCTCAATATCTAAAAGAAGATGGAGAAAAAGCGAAGAAAAATACTGAGGTTTTGGTGCACCAACGTGTGGCTGTATGATATGGAGCGACGTGTGGCTGTACGATATGGAGCGACGTGTGGCTGTACGATATGGAGCGACGTGTGGCTGTACGATATGGTGCGACGTGTGGCTGTACGATATGGAGCGACGTGTGGCTGTACGATATGGTGCGACGTGTGGCTGTACGATATGGAGCGACGTGTGGCTGTACGATATGGAGCGATGTGTAGCTGTACGATATGGAGCGACGTGTAGCTGTACGATATGGAGCGACGTGTGGCTGTATGATATGGAGCGACGTGTGGCTGTACGATATGGTGCGACGTGTGGCTGTACGATATGGAGCGACGTGTGGCTGTACGATATGGTGCGACGTGTGGCTGTACGATATGGAGCGACGTGTGGCTGTATGATATGGAGCGATGTGTAGCTGTACGATATGGAGCGATGTGTGGCTGTACGATATGGAGCGACGTGTGGCTGTACGATATGGTGCGACGTGTGGCTGTACGATATGGAGCGACGTGTGGCTGTATGATATGGAGCGATGTGTAGCTGTACGATATGGAGCGACGTGTAGCTGTACGATATGGAGCGACGTGTGGCTGTATGATATGGAGCGACGTGTGGCTGTATGATATGGAGCGACGTGTGGCTGTACGATATGGAGCGACGTGTGGCTGTACGATATGGAGCGACGTGTGGCTGTACGATATGGAGCGACGTGTGGCTGTACGATATGGAGCGACGTGTGGCTGTACGATATGGAGCGACGTGTGGCTGTACGATATGGAGCGACGTGTGGCTGTACGATATGGAGCGACGTGTGGCTGTACGATATGGAGCGACGTGTGGCTGTACGATATGGAGCGACGTGTGGCTGTACGATATGGAGCGACGTGTGGCTGTACGATATGGAGCGACGTGTGGCTGTACGATATGGAGCGACGTGTGGCTGTACGATATGGAGCGACGTGTGGCTGTACGATATGGAGCGACGTGTGGCTGTACGATATGGAGCGACGTGTGGCTGTACGATATGGAGCGACGTGTGGCTGTACGATATGGAGCGACGTGTGGCTGTACGATATGGAGCGACGTGTGGCTGTACGATATGGAGCGACGTGTGGCTGTACGATATGGAGCGACGTGTGGCTGTACGATATGGAGCGACGTGTGGCTGTATGATATGGAGCGACGTGTGGCTGTATGATATGGAGCGACGTGTGGCTGTATGATATGGAGCGACGTGTGGCTGTATGATATGGAGCGACGTGTGGCTGTATGATATGGAGCGACGTGTGGCTGTATGATATGGAGCGACGTGTGGCTGTATGATATGGAGCGACGTGTGGCTGTATGATATGGAGCGACGTGTGGCTGTATGATATGGAGCGACGTGTGGCTGTATGATATGGAGCGACGTGTGGCTGTATGATATGGAGCGACGTGTGGCTGTATGATATGGAGCGACGTGTGGCTGTATGATATGGAGCGACGTGTGGCTGTATGATATGGAGCGACGTGTGGCTGTATGATATGGAGCGACGTGTAGCTGTATGATATGGAGCGACGTGTAGCTGTATGATATGGAGCGATGTGTAGCTGTATGATATGGAGCGACGTGTAGCTGTATGATATGGAGCGACGTGTGGCTGTATGATATGGAGCGACGTGTGGCTGTATGATATGGAGCGACGTGTGGCTGTATGATATGGAGCGACGTGTGGCTGTATGATATGGAGCGACGTGTGGCTGTATGATATGGAGCGACGTGTGGCTGTATGATATGGAGCGACGTGTGGCTGTATGATATGGAGCGATGTGTAGCTGTGTGTATTTTCCCCCCCATCACTACCATACATACCGCGTTGTGTCCGAAGAACTCACAGTAGCAGCAGTCACAGTACTTCCCATCCTTCTGGTTGTTTGAGGAGGAAGCACAGGAGCTCCTCTCCGAACTAGAGTCCTCGTCCTCTCCCTCCTCCAGCTCCGAAGGGGGGTGACACAACCCCCCCGTCCCGTTAGACAGCTTATGTCCTTTACACGCCTGGTCCCTGGAGCATGGATACAGGATACAGAGACAGACAGACAGACCATGCTTAGTTAGGTGACATTCTTAATTCAGCAGCGATGACAGGTAGAACCACGACCATTTCTTATCACTACATTCTAGAGCAGTGATGACAAGTAGAACCACGACCATGTCTTATCACTACATTCTAGAGCAGCGATGACAGGTAGAACCACCACCATGTCTTATCATTAGATTCTAGAGCAGTGATGACAGGTAGAACCGTGTCTTATCACTAGATTCTAGAGCAGTGATGACAGGTAGAACCACGACCATGTCTTATCACTAGATTCTAGAGCAGTGATGACAGGTAGAACCACGACCATGTCTTATCACTAGATTCTAGAGCAGCGATGACAGGTAGAACCACGACCATGTCTTATCACTAGATTCTAGAGCAGCGATGACAGGTAGAACCACGACCATGTCTTATCACTAGATTCTAGAGCAGCGATGACAGGTAGAACCACGACCATGTCTTATCACTAGATTCTAGAGCAGTGATGACAGGTAGAACCACGACCATGTCTTATCACTAGATTCTAGAGCAGTGATGACAGGTAGAACCACGACCATGTCTTATCACTAGATTCTAGAGCAGTGATGACAGGTAGAACCACGACCATGTCTTATCACTAGATTCTAGAGCAGCGATGACAGGTAGAACCACGACCATGTCTTATCACTAGATTCTAGAGCAGTGATGACAGGTAGAACCACGACCATGTCTTATCACTAGATTCTAGAGCAGCGATGACAGGTAGAACCACGACCATGTCTTATCACTAGATTCTAGAGCAGCGATGACAGGTAGAACCACGACCATGTCTTATCACTAGATTCTAGAGCAGTGATGACAGGTAGAACCACAACCATGTCTTATCACTAGATTCTAGAGCAGTGATGACAGGTAGAACCACGACCATGTCTTATCACTAGATTCTAGAGCAGTGATGACAGGTAGAACCACCACCATGTCTTATCACTAGATTCTAGAGCAGTGATGACAGGTAGAACCACGACCATGTCTTATCACTAGATTCTAGAGCAGTGATGACAGGTAGAACCACGACCATGTCTTATCACTAGATTCTAGAGCAGTGATGACAGGTAGAACCATGTCTTATCGCTTCTAGAGACCATCTGAAAGAATGTCTCTGTTCTAGCATCTCATGTAAATCATTTAAATCCTCACATGTTTGCGTGAAATGGGGCTGAAATTTCCAACTGAATTTAAACAATGTCACAGCATTTGAAATAAGCTGTTAAATAGTTTGAACATTTAGAGTGCTTGTATTAGATTATTAGCCATCGAATACAAACATTGAACCGAGTACTTACCCCATCCCCACTAGATTCTATAATAAACCTTTATTGTTTTCCTCCATCACACTCCCATGAAACCATCTTTACTCACTACTTACACTGAACAACAATATAAAAACGCTACATGTAAAGTGTTGGTCCCATGTTTGATGAGCTGAATTCTACAAAAGCTATTTGGAATTGTTTTTAATTAAGAAGGTCACACCAAGGATCATTTAGCTAGTTGATATGGAATTTTAAAGACCCCTTTTGAAGTATTAAAAAATATATATACATTTTTGGTCTTACTGCTATTAGCCCATTCAAATGCATTGAATAACAGATTCACTATAGGGAACAACAGATACTCCTAAAAAAACATCAATGTCTCTTCTTTTTCTGATAAAGATCAGGATATTTAAACATGTATTTCACCCTTTATTTGTCATTAAACAGTCTCCATTGACAGTATACTTCCATTCGACTCTAGGGGGTAAAACAGCATGATCATTACACAGGTGCACCTTGTGCTGGGAACAATACAAGGCCACTCTGAAATGTTCAGTTTTGTCTCAGAGCGCCACAGATGTTTCATGTTTAGAGGGAGCGTGCAATTGGCATGCTGACTGCAGGATTGTCCACCAGAGCTGTTGCCAGAGAATTTATGTTAATTTCTCTACCATAAAACGTTGTTTTCGAGAATTTGTCAAACCGGCCTCACAACCCGCAGACCACGTGTAACCACACCAGCCCAGGACCTCCACATCCAGCTTCTTTACCTGTGGGATCATCTGAGGAGTATTTCAGTCTGTAATAAAACCCTTTTGTGGGGGAAAACTCATTCTGATTGGCTGGACCTGGATCCCCAGTGGGTGGGCCTATGCCCCTGCCCAGTCATGTGAAATCCGTAAATTAGGGCCGAATGAATTTATTTCAGTTGACTGATTTACTTCAAACTGTAACCCAGTAAAATCTCTGAAATTGTTACTATTACTGCACATTCCACGAAAACATCAACCTACCAACGGAACACCACTACCATAGAAACACCAACCTACCAACGGAACACCACTACCGTAGAAACACCAACCTACCAACGGAACACCACTACCGTAGAAACACCAACGGAACACCACTACCGTAGAAACACCAACGGAACACCACTACCGTAGAAACATCAACCTACCAACGGAACACCACTACCGTAGAAACACCAACGGAACACCACTACCGTAGAAACACCAACCTACCAACGGAACACCACTACCGTAGAAACACCAACGGAACACCACTACCGTAGAAACACCAACGGAACACCACTACCGTAGAAACACCAACGGAACACCACTACCGTAGAAACACCAACCTACCAACGGAACACCACTACCGTAGAAACATCAACCTACCAACGGAACACCACTACCGTAGAAACACCAACCTACCAACGGAACACCACTACCGTAGAAACACCACTACCGTAGAAACACCAACCTACCAACGGAACACCACTACCGTAGAAACACCACTACCGTAGAAACATCAACCTACCAACGGAACACCACTACCGTAGAAACATCAACCTACCAACGGAACACCACTACCGTAGAAACACCAACGGAACACCACTACCGTAGAAACACCAACGGAACACCACTACCGTAGACACATCAACCTACCAACGGAACACCACTACCGTAGAAACACCAACGGAACACCACTACCGTAGAAACACCAACGGAACACCACTACCGTAGAAACACCAACCTACCAACGGAACACCACTATCGTAGAAACACCAACCTACCAACGGAACACCACTACCGTAGAAACACCAACGGAACACCACTACCGTAGAAACACCAACGGAACACCACTACCGTAGACACATCAACCTACCAACGGAACACCACTACCGTAGAAACACCAACGGAACACCACTACCGTAGAAACACCAACCTACCAACGGAACACCACTACCGTAGAAACACCAACGGAACACCACTACCGTAGAAACACCAACGGAACACCACTACCGTAGAAACACCAACGGAACACCACTACCGTAGAAACACCAACCTACCAACGGAACATCACTACCGTAGAAACACCAACCTACCAACGGAACACCACTACCGTAGAAACACCAACCTACCAACGGAACACCACTACCGTAGAAACACCACTACCGTAGAAACACCAACCTACCAACGGAACACCACTACCGTAGAAACACCACTACCGTAGAAACATCAACCTACCAACGGAACACCACTACCGTAGAAACATCAACCTACCAACGGAACACCACTACCGTAGAAACACCAACGGAACACCACTACCGTAGAAACACCAACGGAACACCACTACCGTAGACACATCAACCTACCAACGGAACACCACTACCGTAGAAACACCAACGGAACACCACTACCGTAGAAACACCAACGGAACACCACTACCGTAGAAACACCAACCTACCAACGGAACACCACTATCGTAGAAACACCAACCTACCAACGGAACACCACTACCGTAGAAACACCAACGGAACACCACTACCGTAGAAACACCAACGGAACACCACTACCGTAGACACATCAACCTACCAACGGAACACCACTACCGTAGAAACACCAACGGAACACCACTACCGTAGAAACACCAACGGAACACCACTACCGTAGAAACACCAACCTACCAACGGAACACCACTACCGTAGAAACACCAACGGAACACCACTACCGTAGAAACACCAACGGAACACCACTACCGTAGAAACATCACTACCGTAGAAACACCAACCTACCAACGGAACATCACTACCGTAGAAACACCAACCTACCAACGGAACACCACTACCGTAGAAACACCAACCTACCAACGGAACACCACTACCGTAGAAACACCACTACCGTAGAAACATCAACCTACCAACGGAACACCACTACCGTAGAAACACCAACGGAACACCACTACCGTAGAAACACCAACGGAACACCACTACCGTAGAAACACCAACGGAACACCACTACCGTAGAAACACCAACGGAACACCACTACCGTAGAAACACCAACGGAACACCACTACCGTAGAAACACCAACGGAACACCACTACCGTAGAAACACCAACGGAACACCACTACCGTAGAAACACCAACGGAACACCACTACCGTAGAAACACCAACGGAACACCACTACCGTAGAAACACCAACCTACCAACGGAACACCACTACTGTAGAAACACCAACGGAACACCACTACCGTAGAAACACCAACCTACCAACGGAACACCACTACCGTAGAAACACCAACCTACCAACGGAACACCACTACCGTAGAAACACCAACCTACCAACGGTACACCACTACCGTAGAAACATCAACGGAACACCACTACCGTAGAAACACCAACCTACCAACGGAACACCACTACCGTAGAAACACCAACGGAACACCACTACCGTAGAAACACCAACGGAACACCACTACCGTAGAAACACCAACCTACCAACGGAACACCACTACCGTAGAAACACCAACGGAACACCACTACCGTAGAAACACCAACCTACCAACGGAACACCACTACCGTAGAAACACCAACGGAACACCACTACCGTAGAAACACCAACGGAACACCACTACCGTAGAAACACCAACCTACCAACGGAACACCACTACCGTAGAAACACCAACGGAACACCACTACCGTAGAAACACCAACCTACCAACGGAACACCACTACCGTAGAAACACCAACCTACCAACGGAACACCACTACCGTAGAAACACCAACCTACCAACGGAACACCACTACCGTAGAAACACCAACCTACCAACGGTACACCACTACCGTAGAAACATCAACCTACCGACGGAACACCACTACCGTAGAAACACCACTACCGTAGAAACACCAACCTACCAACGGAACACCACTACCGTAGAAACACCAACCTACCGACGGAACACCACTACCGTAGAAACACCACTACCGTAGAAACACCACTACCGTAGAAACACCAACCTACCAACGGAACACCACTACCGTAGAAACACCAACGGAACACCACTACCGTAGAAACACCAACGGAACACCACTACCGTAGAAACACCAACGGAACACCACTACCGTAGAAACACCAACCTACCAACGGAACACCACTACCGTAGAAACACCAACGGAACACCACTACCGTAGAAACACCAACCTACCAACGGAACACCACTACCGTAGAAACATCAACGGAACACCACTACCGTAGAAACACCAACGGAACACCACTACCGTAGAAACACCAACCTACCAACGGAACACCACTACCGTAGAAACACCAACGGAACACCACTACCGTAGAAACACCAACCTACCAACGGAACACCACTACCGTAGAAACACCAACCTACCAACGGAACACCACTACCGTAGAAACACCAACGGAACACCACTACCGTAGAAACATCAACCTACCAACGGAACACCACTACCGTAGAAACACCAACCTACCAACGGAACACCACTACCGTAGAAACACCACTACCGTAGAAACACCAACCTACCAACGGAACACCACTACCGTAGAAACACCAACCTACCAACGGAACACCACTACCGTAGAAACACCAACGGAACACCACTACCGTAGAAACACCAACGGAACACCACTACCGTAGAAACATCAACCTACCAACGGAACACCACTACCGTAGAAACACCAACGGAACACCACTACCGTAGAAACACCAACGGAACACCACTACCGTAGAAACACCAACCTACCAACGGAACACCACTACCGTAGAAACACCAACCTACCAACGGAACACCACTACCGTAGAAACACCAACCTACCAACGGTACACCACTACCGTAGAAACATCAACGGAACACCACTACCGTAGAAACACCAACCTACCAACGGAACACCACTACCGTAGAAACACCAACGGAACACCACTACCGTAGAAACACCAACGGAACACCACTACCGTAGAAACACCAACCTACCAACGGAACACCACTACCGTAGAAACACCAACGGAACACCACTACCGTAGAAACACCAACCTACCAACGGAACACCACTACCGTAGAAACACCAACGGAACACCACTACCGTAGAAACACCAACGGAACACCACTACCGTAGAAACACCAACCTACCAACGGAACACCACTACCGTAGAAACACCAACGGAACACCACTACCGTAGAAACACCAACCTACCAACGGAACACCACTACCGTAGAAACACCAACCTACCAACGGAACACCACTACCGTAGAAACACCAACCTACCAACGGTACACCACTACCGTAGAAACATCAACGGAACACCACTACCGTAGAAACATCAACCTACCGACGGAACACCACTACCGTAGAAACACCACTACCGTAGAAACACCAACCTACCAACGGAACACCACTACCGTAGAAACACCAACCTACCGACGGAACACCACTACCGTAGAAACACCACTACCGTAGAAACACCACTACCGTAGAAACACCAACCTACCAACGGAACACCACTACCGTAGAAACACCAACGGAACACCACTACCGTAGAAACACCAACGGAACACCACTACCGTAGAAACACCAACGGAACACCACTACCGTAGAAACACCAACCTACCAACGGAACACCACTACCGTAGAAACACCAACGGAACACCACTACCGTAGAAACACCAACCTACCAACGGAACACCACTACCGTAGAAACATCAACGGAACACCACTACCGTAGAAACACCAACGGAACACCACTACCGTAGAAACACCAACCTACCAACGGAACACCACTACCGTAGAAACACCAACGGAACACCACTACCGTAGAAACACCAACCTACCAACGGAACACCACTACCGTAGAAACACCAACCTACCAACGGAACACCACTACCGTAGAAACACCAACGGAACACCACTACCGTAGAAACATCAACCTACCAACGGAACACCACTACCGTAGAAACACCAACCTACCAACGGAACACCACTACCGTAGAAACACCACTACCGTAGAAACACCAACCTACCAACGGAACACCACTACCGTAGAAACACCAACCTACCAACGGAACACCACTACCGTAGAAACACCAACGGAACACCACTACCGTAGAAACACCAACGGAACACCACTACCGTAGAAACATCAACCTACCAACGGAACACCACTACCGTAGAAACACCAACGGAACACCACTACCGTAGAAACACCAACGGAACACCACTACCGTAGAAACACCAACCTACCAACGGAACACCACTACCGTAGAAACACCAACGGAACACCACTACCGTAGAAACACCAACGGAACACCACTACCGTAGAAACACCAACCTACCGTAGAAACACCAACCTACCGTAGAAACATCAACCTACCAACGGAACACCACTACCGTAGAAACATCAACCTACCAACGGAACACCACTACCCTAGAAACATCAACCTACCAACGGAACACCACTACCGTAGAAACACCAACCTACCAACGGAACACCACTACCGTAGAAACACCAACGGAACACCACTACCGTAGAAACATCAACCTACCAACGGAACACCACTACCGTAGAAACATCAACCTACCAACGGAACACCACTACCGTAGAAACACCAACCTACCAACGGAACACCACTACCGTAGAAACACCAACCTACCAACGGAACACCACTACCGTAGAAACATCAACGGAACACCACTACCGTAGAAACACCAACGGAACACCACTACCGTAGAAACACCAACCTACCAACGGAACACCACTACCGTAGAAACACCAACGGAACACCACTACCGTAGAAACACCACTACCGTAGAAACACCAACCTACCAACGGAACATCACTACCGTAGAAACACCAACCTACCAACGGAACACCACTACCGTAGAAACACCAACCTACCAACGGAACACCACTACCGTAGAAACACCAACCTACCAACGGAACATCACTACCGTAGAAACACCAACCTACCAACGGAACACCACTACCGTAGAAACACCAACCTACCAACGGAACACCACTACCGTAGAAACACCAACGGAACACCACTACCGTAGAAACATCAACCTACCAACGGAACACCACTACCGTAGAAACACCAACGGAACACCACTACCGTAGAAACACCAACGGAACACCACTACCGTAGAAACATCAACCTACCAACGGAACACCACTACCGTAGAAACACCAACGGAACACCACTACCGTAGAAACATCAACCTACCAACGGAACACCACTACCGTAGAAACATCAACCTACCAACGGAACACCACTACCGTAGAAACATCAACCTACCAACGGAACACCACTACCGTAGAAACATCAACCTACCAACGGAACACCACTACCGTAGAAACATCAACCTACCAACGGAACACCACTACCGTAGAAACATCAACCTACCAACGGAACACCACTACCGTAGAAACATCAACCTACCAACGGAACACCACTACCGTAGAAACATCAACCTACCAACGGAACACCACTACCGTAGAAACACCAACCTACCAACGGAACACCACTACCGTAGAAACACCAACGGAACACCACTACCGTAGAAACACCAACGGAACACCACTACCGTAGAAACACCAACCTACCAACGGAACACCACTACCGTAGAAACACCAACGGAACACCACTACCGTAGAAACATCAACCTACCAACGGAACACCACTACCGTAGAAACACCAACCTACCAACGGAACACCACTACCGTAGAAACACCAACGGAACACCATTACCGTAGAAACACCAACGGAACACCACTACCGTAGAAACACCAACGGAACACCACTAAGTTCTGTCTTATCACTAGATAGATACTATCACTACATTTTATGAATTTACATTGTTCTTCTCCATCCATCCAAACGAACTACCAACCTGCATGCGCCAGCGGTCAGGTGTTGCCCAGCGGTCAGGTGTTGCCCAGCGGTCAGGTGTTGCCCAGCGGCCAGGTGTTGCCCAGCGGCCAGGTGTGGCCCAGCGGTCAGGTGTGGCCCAGCGGTCAGGTGTGGCCCAGCGGTCAGGTGTTGCCCAGCGGCCAGGTGTTGCCCAGCGGCCAGGTGTGGCCCAGCGGTCAGGTGTGGCCCAGCGGTCAGGTGTGGCCCAGCGGTCAGGTGTGGCCCAGCGGTCAGGTGTGGCCCAGGGGTCAGGTGTGGCCCAGCGGTCAGGTGTGGCCCAGCGGTCAGGTGTGGCCCAGCGGTCAGGTGTGGCCCAGCGGTCAGGTGTGGCCCAGCGGTCAGGTGTGGCCCAGCGGTCAGGTGTGGCCCAGCGGTCAGGTGTGGCCCAGCGGTCAGGTGTGGCCCAGCGGTCAGGTGTGGCCCAGAGGTCAGGTGTTCCACGTTGGAAGAGGGCAATGCCCCTCCACTGTGGCCATTGCATGGGTGGTTACAGCCCATCAGGGAGGGGCCCAGTTTGCTGTGCTGACCGTTCACAGGAGGAATGTGTGAGTTCTTACATGCCAAGGGCTTATGGAGGGCCCCTGTTGGGCAGTCAGGGCCACCCAGGGCCCCCAGCTTGGCCCCTGCCGCGGGGACGTGGAGGTTTGGTACCAGCGGGGAAAAGGGAGCGTGAGCAGCTAGACCGGGAGAGGAGGAGGATGTGACATGGCCGTGCTGCTGCCCTCCGGAGCTCTGCTTGAGGGGCAGGAGAGAGGAATGCTGGGAGGAGGAGGAGGAGGTGAGGCCAGTGGGGCTGTTGGGGGGGACAGACAGGTCTGAGTGTTGGTGGTGGTCGCTGGGGTGGAATGCTTCGCCTGGAGGAGAGACAAACGTGTTGAGTATATTGGACAAACATAGTTGTGATTCCCGGTGCTTCTCTCTAGATTAATAATCTATGGGCCATATCTCTGTTTCTCTCTAGATTAATAATCTATGGGCCATATCTCTGCTTCTCTCTAGATTAATAATCTATGGGCCATATCTCTGCTTCTCTCTAGATTAATAATCTATGGGCCATATCTCTGCTTCTCTCTAGATTAATAATCTATGGGCCATATCTCTGCTTCTCTCTAGATTAATAATCTATGGGCCATATCTCTGCTTCTCTCTAGATTAATAATCTATGGGCCATATTTCTGCTTCTCTCTAGATTAATAATCTATGGGCCATATCTCTGCTTCTCTCTAGATTATTAATCTATGGGCCATATCTCTGCTTCTCTCTAGAATAATAATCTATGGGCCATATCTCTGCTTCTCTCTAGAATAATAATCTATGGGCCATATCTCTGCTTCTCTCTAGATTAATAATCTATGGGCCATATCTCTGCTTCTCTCTAGAATAATAATCTATGGGCCATATCTCTGCTTCTCTCTAGATTAATAATCTATGGGCCATATCTCTGCTTCTCTCTAGAATAATAATCTATGGGCCATATCTCTGCTTCTCTCTAGAATAATAATCTATGGGCCATATCTCTGCTTCTCTCTAGAATAATAATCTATGGGCCATATCTCTGCTTCTCTCTAGAATAATAATCTATGGGCCATATCTCTGCTTCTCTCTAGAATAATAATCTATGGGCCATATCTCTGCTTCTCTCTAGAATAATAATCTATGGGCCATATCTCTGCTTCTCTCTAGAATAATAATCTATGGGCCATATCTCTGCTTCTCTCTAGAATAATAATCTATGGGCCATATCTCTGCTTCTCTCTAGAATAATAATCTATGGGCCATATCTCTGCTTCTCTCTAGAATAATAATCTATGGGCCATATCTCTGCTTCTCTCTAGATTAATAATCTATGGGCCATATCTCTGCTTCTCTCTAGAATAATAATCTATGGGCCATATCTCTGCTTCTCTCTAGATTATTCATCTATGGGCCATATCTCTGCTTCTCCCTAGATTAATAATCTATGGGCCATATCTTTGCTTCTCTCTAGATTAATAATCTATGGGCCATATCTTTGCTTCTCTCTAGATTAATAATCTATGGGCCATATCTCTGCTTCTCTCTAGATTAATAATCTATGGGCCATATCTCTGCTTCTCTCTAGATTATTAATCTATGGGCCATATCTCTGCTTCTCTCTAGAGGTGTAATCTATGGGCCATATCTCTGCTTCTCTCTAGATTATTAATCTATGGGCCATATCTCTGCTTCTCTCTAGAGGTGTAATCTATGGGCCATATCTCTGCTTCTCTCTAGATTAATAATCTATGGGCCATATCTCTGCTTCTCTCTAGATTATTAATCTATGGGCCATATCTCTGCTTCTCTCTAGAGGTGTAATCTATGGGCCATATCTCTGCTTCTCTCTAGATTAATAATCTATGGGCCATATCTCTGCTTCTTTCTAGATTAATAATCTATGGGCCATATATATGCTTCTTTCTAGATTAATAATCTATGGGCCATATCTTTGCTTCTCTCTAGATTAATAATCTATGGGCCATATCTTTGCTTCTCTCTAGATTAATAATCTATGGGCCATATTTCTGCTTCTCTCTAGATTAATCATCTATGGGCCATATCTCTGCTTCTCTCTAGAATAATAATCTATGGGCCATATCTCTGCTTCTCTCTAGATTAATAATCTATGGGCCATATCTCTGCTTCTCTCTAGAATAATAATCTATGGGCCATATCTCTGCTTCTCTCTAGAATAATAATCTATGGGCCATATCTCTGCTTCTCTCTAGAATAATAATCTATGGGCCATATCTCTGCTTCTCTCTAGAATAATAATCTATGGGCCATATCTCTGCTTCTCTCTAGATTAATAATCTATGGGCCATATCTCTGCTTCTCTCTAGAATAATAATCTATGGGCCATATCTCTGCTTCTCTCTAGAATAATAATCTATGGGCCATATCTCTGCTTCTCTCTAGAATAATAATCTATGGGCCATATCTCTGCTTCTCTCTAGAATAATAATCTATGGGCCATATCTCTGCTTCTCTCTAGAATAATAATCTATGGGCCATATCTCTGCTTCTCTCTAGAATAATAATCTATGGGCCATATCTCTGCTTCTCTCTAGAATAATAATCTATGGGCCATATCTCTGCTTCTCTCTAGAATAATAATCTATGGGCCATATCTCTGCTTCTCTCTAGAATAATAATCTATGGGCCATATCTCTGCTTCTCTCTAGAATAATAATCTATGGGCCATATCTCTGCTTCTCTCTAGATTAATAATCTATGGGCCATATCTCTGCTTCTCTCTAGAATAATAATCTATGGGCCATATCTCTGCTTCTCTCTAGATTATTCATCTATGGGCCATATCTCTGCTTCTCCCTAGATTAATAATCTATGGGCCATATCTTTGCTTCTCTCTAGATTAATAATCTATGGGCCATATCTTTGCTTCTCTCTAGATTAATAATCTATGGGCCATATCTCTGCTTCTCTCTAGATTAATAATCTATGGGCCATATCTCTGCTTCTCTCTAGATTATTAATCTATGGGCCATATCTCTGCTTCTCTCTAGAGGTGTAATCTATGGGCCATATCTCTGCTTCTCTCTAGATTATTAATCTATGGGCCATATCTCTGCTTCTCTCTAGAGGTGTAATCTATGGGCCATATCTCTGCTTCTCTCTAGATTAATAATCTATGGGCCATATCTCTGCTTCTCTCTAGATTATTAATCTATGGGCCATATCTCTGCTTCTCTCTAGAGGTGTAATCTATGGGCCATATCTCTGCTTCTCTCTAGATTAATAATCTATGGGCCATATCTCTGCTTCTTTCTAGATTAATAATCTATGGGCCATATATATGCTTCTTTCTAGATTAATAATCTATGGGCCATATCTTTGCTTCTCTCTAGATTAATAATCTATGGGCCATATCTTTGCTTCTCTCTAGATTAATAATCTATGGGCCATATTTCTGCTTCTCTCTAGATTAATAATCTATGGGCCATATCTCTGCTTCTCTCTAGATTAATAATCTATGGGCCATATCTTTGCTTCTCTCTAGATTAATAATCTATGGGCCATATCTTTGCTTCTCTCTAGATTAATAATCTATGGGCCATATCTTTGCTTCTCTCTAGATTAATAATCTATGGGCCATATCTCTGCTTTTCTCTCGGAGGTGTAATAAAAGAGATCTCACCAGGCGGAGTTGGTCGTCTGCACATGGTCTTGAAGTGCTTTGGGGTGGTCTTACAGAGGTCCCCGGAGGTAGAGAGCGGGTTCCCGGGGGACGAACCACTGGAATTCTGGGAAGGGTGACTGTAGGGGCACACCTTGGCCCCAGGCGTTTTAGCAGATTTCCCAGGAGCCTCATGAGAGCCTCGCTTCTCGTGACACGCTGGTCCCCCTGTTCCTATTGGACCGGAGGGAGGGATAGTGAAAAGGAGGAAGATGAACGTTTGAACATCTTGGCCATGTTCTGTTATAATCTCAACCCGGCACAGCCAGAATAGGACTGGCCACCCCTCATAGCCTGGTTCCTCTCTGGGTTTCTTCCTAGGTTTTGGCCTTTCTAGGGAGTTTTTCCTAGCCACCGTGCTTCTACACCTGCATTCTAGCTGTTTGGGGTTTTAGGCTGGGTTTCTGTACAGCACTTTGTGACTGATGGGCGATTAATTAGGGTCGATTTCAAGTTTTCATAACAATCGGTAATCTGCATTTTTGGACTCCGATTATGGCCACATTGCACTCCACGAGGAGCCTGCGTGGCAGGCTGACTACCTGTTATGCGAGGGCAGCAAGAAGCCAAAGTAAGTTGCTAGCTAGCATTAAACTTATCTTATAAAAAACAATCAATCTTAACATAATCACAAGTTAACTACACATGGTTGATGATATTACTAGTTTATCTAGCTTGTCCTGCGTTGTATATAAATTGATGCGGTGCCTGTTAATTTATCCTCTAATCACAGCCTACTTCGCCAAACGGGTGATGATTTAACAAGCGCATTCGCAAAAAAAAATCACTGTCGTTGCACCAATGTGTACCTAACCATAAACATCAATGCCTTTCTTAAAATCTATACACAAGTATATATTTTTAAACCTGCATATTTAGTTTAAATTCATGTTAGCAAGCAATATTTTTTAACTAGGGAAATTGTGTCACTTCTCTTGCGTTCCGTGCAATCAGTCAGGGTATATGCAGCAGTTTGGGCCGCCTGGCTCGTTGCGAACTGTGTGAAGACCATTTATTCCTAACAAAGACCGTATTTAATTTGCTAGAATTGTACATGTTTATGACATAACATTGAAGGTTGTGCAATGTAACAGGAATATTTAGACTAATGGATGCCACCCGTTAGATAAAATACGGAACGGTTCCGTATTTCACTGAAAGAATAAACGTTTTGTTTTCGAGATGATAGTTTCCGGATTTGACCATATTAATGACCTAAGGCTCGTATTTCTGTGTGTTATTATGTTATAACTAAGTCTGATTTGATAGAGCAGTCTGACTGAGCGGTGGTGGGCACCAGCAGGCTCGTAAGCATTCATTCAAACAGCACTTCCGTGCGTTTTGCCAGCAGCTCTTCGCTGTGCTTCAAGCATTGAGCTGTTTATGACTTCAAGCCTATCAACTCCCGAGATTAGGCTGGTGTAACCGATGTGAAATGGCTAGCTAGTTAGCGGGGTGCACGCTAATAGCGTTTCAATCAGTGACGTCACTCGCTCTGAGACCTTGAAGTAGTTGTTCCCCTTGCTCTGCAAGGGCCGCGGCATTTGTGGAGCGATGGGTAACGATGCTTCGAGGGTGGCTGTTGTCGATGTGTTCCTGGTTCGAGCCCAGGTAGGGGCGAGGAGAGGGACGGAAGCTTCTTACCTGGGAATATTGAAGACTCATGTTAAAAGGAACCACCAGCTTTCATATGTTCTGAGCAAGGAACTTAAATGTTAGCTTTCTTACATGGCACATATTGCACTTTTACTTTCTTCTCCAACACTTTGTTTTTGTATTATTTAAACCAAATTGAACATGTTTCATTATTTATTTGAGGCTAAATTGATTTTATTGATGTATTATATTAAGTTAAAATAAAAGTGTTCATTCAGTATTGTTGTAATTGTCATTATTACAAATAAATAAATAAAATGTTTATATATTATATATATATATATTTTTAAATCGGACGATTAATCGGTATCGGCTTTTTTGGTCCTCCATTAATCGGTATGGGTATCGGCATTGAAAAATCATAGTCGGTCGACCTCTAGTAAGAAGGGCTTTATAAATAAATCTGATTGAAGAAAGTTTTACTCAGAGGAGTAACAGGGTGTGCTTCTGTTTCAAGCTAGCCAGTAGGTACACACTAGAGTACAGTCCCCTCCATTTTGTCAGTGTAAATGTCTGCAAATGTTACAATTCTGTTACAGTAAATTAACTGAAAACATGCCAAATAATGAATGTCTACAGTAGTTTGCATCTGTGTATGACTTAACGTTGAGAGACCCGAGCAGAGAGAGAGAGGTGTGGGGTCAAGGTGTGTTTTACCTTGCTGTGCGTGCGAGGCAGTGCTGTGATTGCAGTGGATCCCTCCGTTGCTGTGAGCCGAGTTCCAGAGACCAGAAAGCTTGTGGGCTGAGAGGAAGGAAGACGGGTCCCAGTCTACGGAACTCTGCTCTGGGTAACCATTCCCACAACTCTGAGCCTTACACGACGACGAGTGGGACAACGGAACCTGGGGGGAGGAGAGAGTGATGCTGCTAGTTCAGGACATGGTTGATTAGGTACAGCCTTTCCCCCCCCCCACTAACATTTGATGCTGTAGACAGAGCAGAAATGGAGGAAGACACAAAGCTATTAATTTACATTAACTGGAGCTGTCTGATTGGTACCTGGGACAGGAGACAGGAGAAACAAAATATGTTAGTTCAATTGCATTATTTATGTCTGTGTTTACACTACTGTTCATAAGTTTGGGGTCACTCAGAAATGTCCTTGTTAAAAAAAAGAAAGAAAAGCACACAAAAAAAGTCCATTAAAATAACATCAAATTGATCAGAAATACATTGTTAATGTTGTAAATGACTATTGTAGCTGGAAACGGCTGATTTTTAATGGAATATCTACATAGGTGTACAGAGGCCCAGTATCAGCAACCATCACTCCTGTGTTCCAATGGCACGTTGTGTTAGCTAATCCAAGCTAATAATTTTAAAAGGCTAATTGATCATTAAACTCTTTTGAAATTATGTTAGCGCAGCTGAAAACTGTTGTTCTTATTAAAGAAGCAATAAAACTGCTTTAGACTAGTTGAGTATCTGGAGCATCAGCATTTGTGGGTTCAATTACAGGCTCAAAATGGCCAGAAACAAAGAACTTTCTTCTGAAACTCGTCAACTCGTCAAAACCCCCTATTCTTGTTCTGAGAAATTGCCAAGAAACTGAAGATCTCGTACAATGCTGTGTACTATTCCCCCAGCGCAAACTGGCCCTAACCAGAATAGAAAGAGGAGTGGGAGGCCCCGGTGCACAACTGAGCAAGAGGACAAGTATATTAGAGTGTCTAGTTTAAGAAACAGACTCCTCACAAGTCCTCAACTGGCAGCTTCATTAAATAGAACCCGTAAAACACTAGTCTCACGTCAACAGTGAAGAGGCGACTCCGGGATGCTGGCCTTCTAGGCAGAGTTGCAAAGAAAAAGCCATATCTCAGACTGGCCAATAAAAATTATAGATTAAGATGGAAAAAAAGAACACAGACACTGGACAGAGGAACTCTGCCTAGAAGGCCAGCATCCCGGAGTCGCCTCTTCACTGTTGACATTGAGACTGGACAGAGGAAATCTTCCTAGAAGGCCAGCATCCCGGAGTCACCTCTTCACTGTTGAGACTGGTGTTTTGCGGGTACTATTTAATGAAGCTGCATCACAGTTGATAACATGAATGAGCGCCACAGTTGATACCATGAATGAGCGCCACAGTTTATACCATGAATGAGCGCCACAGTTTATACCATGAATGAGCGCCACAGTTTATACCATGAATGAGCGCCACAGTTTATACCATGAATGAGCGCCACAGTTTATACCATGAATGAGCGCCACAGTTTATACCATGAATGAGCGCCACAGTTTATAACATGAATGAGCGCCACAATTTATACCATGAATGAGCGCCACAGTTTATAACATGAATGAGCGCCACAGTTTATACCATGAATGAGCGCCACAGTTTATACCATGAATGAGCGCCACAGTTTATAACATGAATGAGCGCCACAATTTATACCATGAATGAGCGCCACAGTTTATACCATGAATGAGCGCCACAGTTTATAACATGAATGAGCGCCACAGTTTATACCATGAATGAGCGCCACAGTTGTTTTTTAATATAATCCTTTTAAACTAATACTACCACTGTGATGGTTGTAGTCATTCATTGTCCCATTAACAATCACCCATATTAGCAAACTTATTTCATTTAAAAAAAACTTGACATTTCTCTAGTATAGAGCTACTTATCATAACGATATCAGCTAAACGCCTCTGATAAGTGATTGGTCGGTGTCGATCGTTTAAGGTTCGTCACCCTCTACTCAAACCCTAATGGGCCGTTCTGTCTCTGACAACACTAGTTATTTACCTTAAGCACAGAGAAATCTCCTCCATTTGTATTCGCATTTAAATACGGACATTGTTTTTTTTTAGATAAAAACGCCTCTTAAGACGAAAAGTATATTTCCCCCACAGAATCCACACGAATAAGACTAACTCTGCTTGTGACGAGAGAAGGCCAAGTCTGACAGAGAACAAACAGCTTTAGAGGAGGCTAATCTTAAGTCAGGATGCTTAGATGTGGTATTCATTTAGTCCTGCAGAATGAAGCACTGTAACACCATAAAGAGTCACGGCATAACACTCCTAAAGCTGCCTGTCTCCATCACCACCAAATCTAGTGGCTTTCAGCTTGTTGGCATATAAGGTGACCAAACATACACACTATTGTAATGTTTTTTTATTTTTTATAAAGACCTTCAGAAAACAGCCATTTCCATAAACACAACCCATAGCTAGCAAGCTGTAACATGGGTATTGTAAAACGTAACTGTAGATAGTGCTAATACTAGGCTTGAGGTGCATGCACGGTCTTGTCATATACAGCAGTGCAGGCGTCTTTCTCACCTCCCTTCTCTCCTCTCACTCGCCTAACTCTTCCACTCCCCTACTTTCCCCCCCTCCTGCCAGCTCAGTCTCTTCGCCCCCCCCCATCATTCTCCTTCCGGTGCAGGTGTCTCCTAGACGCTCAGTCTCTCCTCATCTTCCACCCTCTCCCCATACCTCCTCCTCTCCCCCCTTCCTCCTCCTCTCCCCTTCTTACCGGTGCAGGCGTTTCCTGGGTGCTCTGTCTCTCCTCTTCCTCAACACTCTTCCGGCAGCTCTGGCAGATCCAGAGCGGCACCTCTCCCAGTAGAGACTGGCTCAGCGAAGGCACGGTGTCGGACAGCTTCTGGCCCGGCACCTCTCGGAGCAGGGCCTGGGACAGGGCTGGGACAGCGTCAGCTAGCTTCGCCCCGTGGCCCCCAGGCAGACCGTTGGCAGAGCTCGCCCCCCAGTCCTTAAACTCACGGTGACACAGGAGGCAGCAGGTGTGCCTCGGCTGGGGGAGAGCAACAGAGAGGTGAGCCGGTGACATTTGAAATGCAGCGGAGAGGAGAGACAGAGGTCAATCATCTAGGTGAAGGACAGGAGAGGAAGAGAGAAGGGGGGGAAGAAGAGGAGGTTGGAGAGGAGGATGGGGGAGAGGAGAATGGATTTGATCAATAAGATTAGGTGTGGGGGGAAAGGATCTGAGGAGAGGTGGATGCCAGTGAGATGGACATGGAGCATGATGAAGTTGCCCCCTGGACACTGATCTAAGGTCAGGTTAACAGACTAGAATTTCACAAGTAACATCTGACTATGTTGACAACGATCACAACATCTGTATTGCAAAGAGGAAGTAAAGGTTGGCCATGGAGGCAGCTTGGCACATGCACAGTGGCAAGTTTATAGTGATGTAATGTGGCCCAGGTCCACACTAGCTCGTGGTCTGCTGATAAAGTAAGCTTTGTTGACCACAAAACCCCATACACCTACAAGGGCGTCCATGTAATGTTTAGGTAACAAATCTCGACGCATGCATATGACACTTCAGAGGAGAAACGTGCGCAGAGAAAGTGTACGAAAATACTACAGACGCTGATCTCGCATGCAAAGCGCAAACATAACAAAGCAAGCCATGCATGGTGCTAGCCAAACGTTAAAACCTTTTACAGCTAGCCAGATGAATACCCCTGGGATGTAGTGTGTTAGCCAACTAGCTAGAACATGTAGTTACAGCACCGGTGCACAGTATATTGTGTGCTAGCTGCCAAGTGCGGTTAAATGTAAGCAAACTTGCAATACCACCGCGAGCTAGGAGCTAACAAGCTAAATACAAATTAGATAGCAACATTTTACGATTTGTCCGTGGCAGGCGCTTGTAACAATGTCAATCTTGCGGATGACACTAACTACTACCAGCAAATGCAGACTGGATGTCGTTAGTTACTGTAGCTAGCCTAGTTGGCTAAATGCAGACTGGATGTCGTTAGTTACTGTAGTTAGCCTAGTTGGCTAAATGCAGACTGGATGTCGTTAGTTACTGTAGCTAGCCTAGTTGGCTAAATGCAGACTGGATTTCGTTAGTTACTGTAGTTAGCCTAGTTGGCTAAATGCAGACTGGATGTCGTTAGTTACTGTAGCTAGCCTAGTTGGCTAAATGAAGACTGGATGTCGTTAGTTACTGTAGCTAGCCTAGTTGGCTAAATGCAGACTGGATGTCGTTAGTTACTGTAGCTAGCCTAGTTGGCTAAATGAAGACTGGATGTCGTTAGTTACTGTAGCTAGCCTAGTTGGCTAAATGCAGACTGGATGTCGTTAGTTACTGTAGCTAGCCTAGTTGGCTAAATGCAGACTGGATGTCGTTAGTTACTGTAGCTAGCCTAGTTGGCTAAATGCAGACTGGATGTCGTTAGTTACTTTAGCTAGCCTAGTTGGCTAAATGCAGACTGGATGTCGTTAGTTACTGTAGTTAGCCTAGTTGGCTAAATGCAGACTGGATGTCGTTAGTTACTTTAGCTAGCCTAGTTGGCTAAATGCAGACTGGATGTCGTTAGTTACTGTAGCTAGCCTAGTTGGCTAAATGCAGACTGGATGTCGTTAGTTACTGTAGCTAGCCTAGTTGGCTAAATGCAGACTGGATGTCGTTAGTTACTGTAGCTAGCCTAGTGGGCTAAATGCAGACTGGATGTCGTTAGTTACTGTAGCTAGCCTAGTTGGCTAAATGCAGACTGGATGTCGTTAGTTTACTGTAGCTAGCCTAGTGGGCTAAATGCAGACTGGATGTCGTTAGTTACTGTAGTTAGCCTAGTTGGCTAAATGCAGACTGGATGTCGTTAGTTACTGTAGCTAGCCTAGTGGGCTAAATGCAGACTGGATGTCGTTAGTTACTGTAGTTAGCCTAGTTGGCTAAATGCAGACTGGATGCCGTTAGTTACTGTAGCTAGCCTAGTTGGCTAAATGCAGACTGGATGTCGTTAGTTACTGTAGCTAGCCTAGTTGGCTAAATACAGACTGGATGTCGTTAGTTACTGTAGCTAGCCTAGTTGGCTAAATGTAGACTGGATGTCGTTAGTTACTGTAGCTAGCCTAGTTGGCTAAATGCAGACTGGATGTCGTTAGTTACTGTAGCTAGCCTAGTTGGCTAAATGCAGACTGGATGTCGTTAGTTACTGTAGCTAGCCTAGTTGGCTAAATGCAGACTGGATGTCGTTAGTTACTGTAGCTAGCCTAGTTGGCTAAATGCAGACTGGATGTCGTTAGTTACTGTAGTTGGTTAAAACTGATGCGAATGGGTCTTTATTGTCGGCTTGCTGGCTAAGTTTTAATGATGTATTATGCTAGTGGAGCTAGCTATTACTCCGCCCCGATCAGAAATAGTAAATTAACGAAAATACAAACCTGGAGCACTAGCTAGTTATGCAACTTAGCTAGAATCCCCAATCAACCATCCATAACCCCAAGAAATGAGCAGAAATACAGGATGGCTCTAACTGATTGGTAGGTTAGCTAACCTTTTAACAATCCCGCTAGTAGTTTTCGCTGCTTGCTAGGCTAGTTACCTGATTCGTCCTGGCCGCCAGTCTATCCAGCCCTGCATCTCCGCCACCACCGCCAGCTGCATCTCCGGGAGAGACGGGGCTCTTCGATATGCTCTGTTGTCCGGGCACTAGCTCCTTGCTCCCGACTCCTTGCTGTTTGCTCTTCTTCCTCGCCATCACGCAGGTGTCGGATATATCCTTTGGCCAAGGTTGCACCAGTTTAGAGATGTTTAAAAGCACGGTTTCGATTCTTCTAGGATCACAAATGTTCCCTATCTTCTTCAGTCAAGACAACAGTCAATATGGCGGAGCGCTACCACACTCTGTGGTTCATAGGTGAAAGATAGTGCTGGCAAAATGGCTTCACCGTGATGAAGCTAAGCAGTCGCCATGTTGAGTGAGGGCAACCGTTCCAGGTTAGTCACACAGTATAACATCTTGTACAAAATCTCTGGTTACAGGCCACAAATTAGTGCATTTATTGGCATAATGAATCTATAAATGATTGGCTACCAAATCATTCAACGTCATGTTATTACACACGTATTATATGTCTAAGATATCTAAATATATAATATATTTAATATATAAATGTAAACTAGAAAATAACAATTCAGATTGATGCAGCCGTACATTTGCATATGCGTTTCAATATGCCAGTGTAATCTTGTGAAATGTTGCTCAAGTGTTCAAACCATAGAGTTGGGGCCATGTCTATGTTCCCTGGGCCTTATGTTCCCTGGGCCCTATGTTCCCTCAGCCCTATATATGTTCTCTGTGGCCGAGGGCGAATAGGGTGTACCTTACCTAAAGGTCATTCAATTTTGCATTTGGAGAACATTTTGTAGCAAGCCATTGATGTCAGTCTACAATGAAATACTTTGCATCTTCTTTGCAATAATGCTTCAGATTTGTTGGTCTTTTGGATGACCATGGTAGCCCTAGATGAGGGTTCCCCAACTCGCGGTTTTATTCGGACCCCAAAGTTTTTGGAGAAAAAAAAATATTTTCATTGATGGACATAAAAGACTGTAAAAACAGCCCCAAGTGATTTTCATTTAAGAAATCGGTTCCCAAGTATTTCCACGCATAATAGACAAGGGATGTATACAAATGTAAGCCAGGTTTGAAATGAATATGTTTCAGTCAAACTTTATATCTGTTTGTGTTTCTTGCGGTCAATTTGCAGTGTAAAAATGATTTGTAATTATGTTCTGGCCCCCGACCTTCTGCTCAAGAAAATAATCGTCCAGCAGCTGACACTAGTTGATGATCCCTGCCCTAGACGTGTGGAACAATCATTGATATAAAAACACAATTCAAATCAGAAGACAAAACGACTGACTGGGCATAACAATTTCTCTCTTGAAGTTGTTTTCAGTTTCAATATGCATAAATACTGTAGGTAAAACGTCTCATTATAAAGAACAAAACATTGAAAATTGCTCTTTTTTTTGTTGTTGTTGATGATGTCAATACAACCATGTTCTGGATTTTTTTTAAAGATGATCGTTCAAGGTCATATTTCGAGAATATTAGTCGATCATTTCCTGTTCTATTAATAGGCTGTTCATAATTGAAAGTCAAAATCACGCCCGCTCTGACGGAGGCCGCTGGAACACAAGGGAGCGCTTGTCGAGGAGGACGGTGGGCGGGAGGGGAGGACGTCAATCACGTAGCCGAAGAAGGTGATTTCTCGCTGAAGTGCAGAAGACGTAGAACATACTCTTGCAGCACTCTGTCGTTTAGATACATCTTGCTTGGTATATTTACCTATATTTCAACCAGTTGTGATTTTAGCATGTAAATCATGGTGGGGCAAAAAAAAAAAAAAAGTGGGATGCATGTGTAACGGATGTGAAATGGCTAGCTAGTTAGCGGGTACGCGCTAGTAGCATTTCAATCAGTTACGTCACTTGCTCTGAGACTTTAAGTAGGGTTGCCCCTTGCTCTGCAAGAGCCGCGGCTTTTGTGGAGCGATGGGTAACGACGCTTCGTGGTTGACTGTTGTTGATGTGTGCAGAGGGTCCCTGGTTCGCGCCCGTGTCGGGGCGAGGGGACGACGTAAAGTTACAACTGTTACATTGGTGCCGTGACCCGGATCACTGGTTGCTGCGTAAAAGGAGGAGGTTGAAAGGGGGGTGAGTGTAACGGATGTGAAATGGCTAGCTAGTTAGCGGGTACGCGCTAGTAGCATTTCAATCATTTACGTCACTTGCTCTTGCACAAATCCTTAAAGAAAAACATTAAAGAATGATCTGTTTGATTTTGCTATATATATATATAACACTGGATGGCATGAGAGATGAGTTGGTCAAGCATCACAAACACAAATAACTGTAGAGATGTAACGGATGTGAAATGGCTAGCTAGTTAGCGGTGGTGCGCGCTAATAGCCTTTCAATTGGTGACGTCACTCGCTCTGAGACCTTGAAGTAGGGTTGCCCCTTGCTCTGCAAGAGCCGGGGCTTTTGTGGAGCGATGGGTAACGACGCTTCGTGGTTGACTGTTGTTGATGTGTGCAGAGGGTCCCTGGTTCGCGCCCGTGTCGGGGCGAGGGGACGACGTAAAGTTACAACTGTTACACATGCCAGCAAAGTCACCACACAACATAACACTAAACAAAACATTAATTGCACTATAACGGTGACAAACGATGCCCACAAACTGTTAGGGCCTACAGGACATAAAGCTGTCCCAACAACGGAGTCCCAACAGCAGTCCCAACACCCCCTACACCTGGCTATCAGCAGAGGTGTCACGATCGTGTGGCGGATTGACGGACCAAAATGCAGCTTTTGGAAAATAAGCCATCTTCTTTTATTAAACACGAAGATGAACACGACACAAAAACACTTTAACAAAACAACAAAACGACCGTGAAGCTACAAACGTTGTGCACAAACATACAGGCTACTAACGTTCTTACATAGACAATTACCCACCACCAATGAGAGCCTATGGCTACCCTAAATAAGGCTCCCAATCAGAGACAACCGAAATCAGCTGTCTCTAATTGGGAACTCATTCAGGTAACCATAGACTCTCCTAGACAACTAAACATACATAGACAATACTAGAAACATGTACTCCACACAAACCCATATACTATACACAACCCCTTTACCATAAACAACACCCAAAACCAACAAAACAAAAACATTCCCCATGTCACACCCTGACCTAACTAAAATAATAAAGAAAACCAAGAATACTAAGGCCAGGGCGTGACATAACCCCCCCCTTGAGGCGCGAACTCCGGGCGCACCATACACAGTCTAGGGGAGGGTCTGGGTGGGCTTCCATCCACGGTGGCGGCTCCGGCTCTGGTCGCGGTCCCCACGTCACCACAGTACCTAAACACCTCCTAGGCTTCCTCCAAACGACCCCCCTCCACATTAACCCCATTGCATTAAAGGGCAGTTCCGGACTAAGGGACAGCTCCGAACTAAGGGCCAATACCAGGGTAAGGGACAGTACCAGGATCAGGGGCAGCACCAGGGTAAGGGGCAGCACCAGGGTAAGTGGCAGCACCAGGGTAAGGGGCAGTACCAGGGTAAGGGGCAGCTCCGGACTGAGGAATGGCAGCTCCGGACTGAGGAATGGCAGCTCCGGACTGAGGGACTGCAGCTCCGGACTGAGGGACTGCAGCTCCGGACTGAGGGACGGCCCATGGCTGGCTGACAGATCTGGCTGCTCATGGCTGGCTGACGGATCTGGCTGCTCATGGCTGGCTGACGGATCTGGCTGCTCATGGCTAGCTGACGGATCTGGCTGCTCATGGCTAGCTGACGGATCTGGCTGCTCATGGCTGGCTGACGGATCTGGCTGCTCATGGCTAGCTGACGGATCTGGCTGCTCATGGCTGGCTGACGGATCTGGCTGCTCATGGCTAGCTGACGGATCTGGCTGCTCATGGCTAGCTGACGGATCTGGCTGCTCATGGCTAGCTGACGGATCTGGCTGCTCATGGCTAGCTGACGGATCTGGCTGCTCATGGCTAGCTGACGGATCTGGCTGCTCATGGCTAGCTGACGGATCTGGCTGCTCATGGCTAGCTGACGGATCTGGCTGCTCATGGCTGGCTGACGGATCTGGCTGCTCATGGCTGGCTGACGGATCTGGCTGCTCATGGCTGACTGACTGATCTGGCTGCTCCTGTCTGGTTGGCGGCTCTGGCAGATCCTGTCTGGTTGGCGGCTCTGGCAGATCCTGTCTGGTTGACGGCTCTGGCAGATCCTGTCTGACGGACGGCTCTAGCGGCTCCTGTCTGGCTGGCGGCTCTAGCGGCTCCTGTCTGGCGGACGGCTCAGTGGGCTCATGGCAGACGGGCGGCTTTGCAGGCTCATGGCAGACGGACGGCTTTGCAGGCTCATTGCAGACGGATGGCTCAGATGGCGCTGGGGAGACGGATGGCTCAGATGGCGCTGGGGAGACGGATGGCTCAGATGGCGCTTGGCAGACGGGCAGTTCAGTCATCGCTGTGCAGACGGCAGACTCCTGCCGGCTGAGGCGCACTGTAGGCCTGGTGCGTGGTGCCGGGACTGGTAGCACCGGGCTGGGGACACGCATCTCAGGGCTAGTGCGGGGAGAAGGAACAGGGCATACTGGACCCTGGAGACGCACATTAGGCCTAGTGCGTGGTGCCGGAACTGGTGGTACCGGGCTAGGGACACGCATCTCAAGGCTAGTGCGGGGAGCAACAACAGGGCACACTGGACTCTCAAGGCGTACTATAGGCCTTGTGCGTGGTACCGGTACTGGTGGTACCGGGCTGAGGACCCGCACATCAGGGCGAGTACGGGGAGAAGGAACAGTGCGTACAGGACTCTGGAGACACACAGAGGGCTTGGTGCGTGGTGTAGGCACTGGTGGTAATGTGCTGGAGACACGCACCACAGGGCTAGTACGTGGAGGAACAACAGGGCTCTGGAGACACCCAGGAAGCTTGATGCGTGGTGTAGGCACTGGTGGTAATGGGCTGGAAACACGCACCTCAAAGCTAGTGCGGGGAGCAGGAACAGTGCGTAAAGGGCTCTGGAGACGCACCTTAGACCTAGTGCTTGGTGCCGGAACTAGTGGTACAGGGCTGGGGACATGCATCTCAGGATGAGTGCAAAAAGTAGGAACAGGACACACCGGGTTGTGAAGGTGTACTGGAGACCTGGTGTGTATAGCCGGCATCAAATCTTCCCGGAACTTTAACACGAGTTTCAGGCTGAGTACGAGGAACTGACACAGGTGGCATCGGACAGCTAATACGCTCCTCAGGGAGAATGCATTGCATACTCTGCCAAACCAACAGCTCTCTCTCTTCACTCTCCTCCAATTTCGTCAACAACTCTTCGAATGTCTCATAATCTCCCCTTCGTTCACTCTCCTCCAATCTGTCCAATAACTCCTCGACACACTCAGACTCACCCCTCAACTTCGCCGACTGCTCCAAGTGCCCCCCTCCAAAAACAATTTTGTGCTGTCTCTTGGGCTTCCTCCCGTGTCTCCGTGCTGCCTCCATCTCTGCCTTGGGGCAGTGATATTCCCCTGGCTGTGACCAGGGTCCTCTCCCGTCTAGAATTTCCTCCCATCTCCAGAAATCCTGTGTAGGTAGGTCCTGTTGCCGCCTTCCATGCCGCTTGGTCCTATGGTGGGTAATTCTGTCACGATCGTGTGGCGGATTGACGGACCAAAATGCAGCAGTTGGAAAATAAGCCATCTTCTTTTATTTTCAACACGAAGATGACACGACACATAAACTCGATACACACTTTAACAAAATAACAAAACGACCGTGAAGCTACAAACGTTGTGCACATACATACAGGCTACAAACGTTCTACATAGACAATTACCCACCCCCAATGAGAGCCTATGGCTACCCTAAATAAGGCTCCCAATCAGAGACAACCGAAATCAGCTGTCTCTAATTGGGAACTCATTCAGGTAACCATAGACTCTCCTAGACAACTAAACATACATAGACAATACTAGAAACATGTACTCCACACAAACCCATATACTATACACAACCCCTTTACCATAAACAACACCCAAAACCAACAAAACAAAAACATTCCCCATGTCACACCCTGACCTAACTAAAATAATAAAGAAAACCAAAAATACTAAGGCCAGGGCGTGACAAGAGGCTTGTCTGGCAGCGAAACAGTTCATTGAGTCTCATTTACTGCCTTTAAAAAAAAACATAGCTGATATGGCTGACTTGCTTAAACAAATAATGTGGTTTCTACTGACAATTGAGATGTAGAAACTATGGCATAAGGGGATGACAAGTGTATACGAGGCCATCCGTAATTTCGATTAAGACAAAAATGAGCGAGCCAGGACGGACATAGTCAATATAACTATTTGTTCAGCACTTTTGAAATGTACAGCAACAGAATTCAGAACATGGGCCGTTCTTACAGTGTTTTTCATGTACACCAAGTCAGAACCGTAGGATAAATAAAGGGGGCAGATAAGCAGACAATGAAAGCTCTTACAATATTCAATGATCACATTTCTCAAAAAACTGATTATAGGCTACATGTGCACCACCGAGTCAGAACAGTAACGTCAGGTGATATTAAGAGGTGAAAATAGACCAAATTATTAGGGTGATGCACATGGGCTACTAACAGCTTACTACACAACATACACTTAGTATCACGTTCTTAGCTACAGTATACATATTTCCTTGGGATATTGCATCATTTATGCAGCAGCATACAAGACATTTTTGGACTCACCTTGTTGTGATGTGCTCCCTTGAACAGGAAGGTGGTGCAAAGAAAGACAAAGAGGCCGGATTTACAATTCTAAGTTGGATTTGAAACGTATTTTCCCATTCTAAGCTCGTTTTTTCCCGACTTCCCAGTTGCAATGCTTGCGGTTAGCCACCGTCGCCGATTCCTTACAAACCACTCACTGTTGAATTTGTCGATTTCCGACTTATTGTGTATTGTTTATATCCAATGGCCGATGAGCACCGATACGTTTTATCTATAATTTATCTTCATTATTTCTCGTCATGTGACAAGGATTAAAAAGGATTTGCCAGTAGATTGTTGTCAAACTGTAGGCTAGTTCTCTAGTGATATTGGTGTCCAGCTGTAGGCTAGTTGTCTAGTGATATTGGTGTCCAGCTGTAGGCTAGTTGGCTAGTGATATTGGTGTCTAGCTGTAGGCTAGTTGTCTAGTGATATTGGTGCCTAGTGACATTGGTGTCCAGCTGTTGGCTAGTTGTCTAGTGATATTGGTGTCTAGCTGTAGACTAGTTGTCTAGTGATATTGGTGTCTAGCTGTAGGCTAGTTGTCTAGTGATATTGGTGTCTAGCTGTAGGCTAGTTGTCTAGTGATATTGGTGTCTAGTGATATTGGTGTCTAGCTGTAGGCTAGTTGTCTAGTGATATTGGTGTCTAGTGATATTGGTGTCTAGCTGTAGGCTAGTTGTCTAGTGATATTGGTGTCTAGTGATATTGGTGTCTAGCTGTAGACTAGTTGGCTAGTGATATTGGTGTCTAGCTGTAGGCTAGTTGTCTAGTGATATTGGTGTCTAGTGATATTGGTGTCAAGCTGTAGACTAGTTGGCTAGTGATATTGGTGTCTAGCTGTAGGCTAGTTGGCTAGTGATGTTGGTGTCTAGCTGTAGGCTAGTTGTCTAGTGATGTTAGTATCTAGCTGTAGGCTAGTTGTCTAGTGATATTGGTGTCTAGCTATAGGCTAGTTGGCTAGTGATGTTAGTATCTAGCTGTAGGCTAGTTGGCTAGTGATGTTAGTATCTAGCTGTAGGCTAGTTGTCTAGTGATATTGGTGTCTAGCTGTAGGCTAGTTGGCTAGTGATATTGGTGTCTAGCTGTAGGCTAGTTGTCTAGTGATGTTGGTGTCTAGCTGTAGGCTAGTTGTCTAGTGATATTGGTGTCTAGCTGTAGACTAGTTGTCTAGTGATATTGGTGTCTAGCTGTAGGCTAGTTGTCTAGTGATATTGGTTTCTAGCTGTAGGCTAGTTGTCTAGTGATATTGGTGTCTAGCTGTAGGCTAGTTGTCTAGTGATATTGGTGTCTAGCTGTAGGCTAGTTGGCTAGTGATGTTGGTGTCTAGCTGTAGGCTAGTTGTCTAGTGATTTTGGTGTCTAGCTGTAGGCTAGTTGTCTAGTGATATTGGTGTCTAGCTGTAGGCTAGTTGTCTAGTGATATTGGTGTCTAGCTGTAGGCTAGTTGTCTAGTGATATTGGTATCTAGCTGTAGGCTAGTTGTCTAGTGATATTGGTGTCTAGCTGTAGGCTAGTTGTCTAGTGATATTGGTGTCTAGCTGTAGGCTAGTTGGCTAGTGATGTTAGTTTCTAGCTGTAGGCTAGTTGTCTAGTGATATTGATAGCTAGCTGTAGGCTAGTTGGCTAGTGATGTTAGTATCTAGCTGTAGGCTAGTTGTCTAGTGATATTGATAGCTAGCTGTAGGCTAGTTTGCAAGTGATGTTAGTATCTAGCTGTAGGCTAGTTGTCTAGTGATGTTAGTGTCTAGCTGTAGGCTAGTTGTCTAGTGATGTTAGTGTCTAGCTGTAGGCTAGTTGTCTAGTGATGTTGGTGTCTAGCTGTAGGCTAGTTGTCTAGTGATATTGGTGTCTAGCTGTAGGCTAGTTGTCTAGTGATGTTGGTGTCTAGCTGTAGGCTAGTTGTCTAGTGATGTTGGTGTCTAGCTGTAGGCTAGTTGTCTAGTGATATTGGTGTCTAGCTGTAGGCTAGTTGTCTAGTGATGTTGGTGTCTAGCTGTAGGCTAGTTGTCTAGTGATATTGGTGTCTAGCTGTAGGCTAGTTGTCTAGTGATATTGGTATCTAGCTGTAGGCTAGTTGTCTAGTGATATTGGTGTCTAGCTGTAGGCTAGTTGTCTAGTGATATTGGTGTCTAGCTGTAGGCTAGTTGGCTAGTGATGTTAGTATCTAGCTGTAGGCTAGTTGTCTAGTGATATTGATAGCTAGCTGTAGGCTAGTTGGCTAGTGATGTTAGTATCTAGCTGTAGGCTAGTTGTCTAGTGATATTGATAGCTAGCTGTAGGCTAGTTGTCTAGTGATGTTAGTATCTAGCTGTAGGCTAGTTGTCTAGTGATGTTAGTGTCTAGCTGTAGGCTAGTTGTCTAGTGATGTTAGTGTCTAGCTGTAGGCTAGTTGTCTAGTGATGTTAGTATCTAGCTGTTGGCTAGTTGTCTAGTGATATTCGTATCTAGCTGTAGGCTAGTTGTCTAGTGATATTGGTGTCTAGCTGTAGGCTAGTTGTCTAGTGATGTTAGTGTCTAGCTGTAGGCTAGTTGTCTAGTGATGTTGGTGTCTAGCTGTAGGCTAGTTGTCTAGTGATGTTAGTGTCTAGCTGTAGGCTAGTTGTCTAGTGATGTTAGTGACCATCATCAGCTGATCCATGAAATCAAACAAAAATTGATTTAAATAATCAATCTAAATAAATGGTCTACTACTTCTGGCTTTGGATGGCACGGAGCAGACCATTACCCACGGTGCACCTGAAAAAATAATGAGCGCTCTAAACAGCTGACTGACAAAAGCAAACAATGATACATCAACGGATACATCTTATGCATTGGAATAAAGGCAGAGGCTATTTTTTTATCAAGGACGCATGGCAAACAAATGATAAAAATTAGGAGTTTCAAACTGAAATATATACTTTTAAAGGAGCTCAGCAGAGGCCCAAATTCAGCACTACTGAGTGCAGTACCTTTTGTGGACAAGGAGACGGTTTGTGCAGCCACATAGAAATAAATGGTTTAAACTTTTACATTTTAGTCATTTCGCAGGCTCTCTTATCCAAAGGTATTTATAGGAGCCATTAGGGTTAAATGCCTTGCTAAACCATAACAGAGAGGTGGCGTGTTAGTTTCATAGCTCCATAAAACATATTTGCCACTGCATTTTAAATAAATAGGAGAATTGTTAAATGTTATTATTTAGAGACCATCCCCAAAGTAAGTTTTTGTTGGATTCAGGGAAAGAGAGCCCCCCCTGGCTGCCCCGCAATTCACACCCTGTTCTAAGAGCTTTCCACACCTGTATTAGAGGTCAACCGATTCTGATTTTTCAATGCCGATACCGATTATTGGAGGACAAAAAAAGCCGATACCGATTAATCGGACGATTTTTTTAAATGTATTTGTAATAATGACAATTACAACAATACTGAATGAACACTTATTTTAACTTAATATAATACATCAATAAAATCTATTTAGCCTCAAATAAATAATGAAACATGTTCAATTTGGTTTAAATAATAAAAAAACAAAGTGTTGGAGAAGAAAGTAAAAGTGCAATATGTGCTATGTAAGAAAGCTAACATTTAAGTTCCTTGCTCAGAACATGAGAACATATGAAAGCTGGTGGTTCCTTTTAACATGAGTCTTCAATATTCCCAGGTAAGAAGTTTTAGGTTGTAGTTATTATAGGAATTATAGGACTATTTCTCTCTATACGATTTGTATTTCATATACCTTTTTACTATTGGATGTTCTTATAGGCACTTTAGTATTGCCAGTCTAACAGTATAGCTTCCATCCCTCTCCTCGCCGCTACCTGGGCTCGAACCAGGAACACATCGACAACAGCCACCCTCGAAGCAGCGTTACCCATGCAGAGCAAGGGGAACAACTACTCCAAGTCTCAGAGCGAGTGACGTTTGAAACGCTATTAGCGCGCACCCCGCTAACTAGCTAGCCATTTCACATCGTTACACCAGCCTAATCTCGGGAGTTGATAGGCTTGAAGTCATAAACAGCTCAATGCTTGAAGCACAACGAAGAGCTGCTGGCAAAACCCAGGAAAGTGCTGTTTGAATGAATGCTTACGAGCCTGCTGCTGCCTACTATCGCTCAGCCAGACTGCTCTATCAAATCATAGACTTAGTTATAACATAATAACACACAGAAATACGAGCCTTTGGTCATTAATATGGTCGAATCCGAAAACTATCATCTCGAAAACAAAACGTTTATTCTTTCAGTGAAATACGGAACCGTTCCGTATTTTATCGAACGGGTGGCATCCATAAGTCTAAATATTCCTGTTACATTGCACAACCTTCAATGTTATGTCATAATTACGTAAAATTCTGGCAAATTAGTTCGCAATGAGCCAGGCGGCCCAAACTGTTGATATACCCTGACTCTGCGTGCAATGAACGCAAGAGAAATGACACAATTTCACCTGTTTAATATTGCCTGCTAACCTGGATTTCTTATAGCTAAATATGCAGGTTTAAAAATATATACTTCTGTGTATTGATTTTAAGAAAGGCATTGATGTTTATGGTTAGGTACACGTTGGAGCTACGATACGCACCGCATCGATTATATGCAACGCAGGACAGGCTAGATAAACTAGTAATATCATCAACCATGTGTAGTTATAACTAGTGATTATGTGAAGATTGATTGTGTTTTATAAGATAAGTTTAATGCTAGCTCGCAACTTACCTTGGCTTCTTACTGCATTCGCGTAACAGGCAGGCTCCTCGTGAGGCAGGTGGTTAGAGCGTTGGACTAGATAAGGTTGGACTAGATTGGACATTGGACTAGATTAGAGCGTTGGACTAGATTCCCTGAGCTGACAAGGTAAAAATCTGTCGTTCTGCCCCTGAACAAGGCAGTTAACCCACCGTTCCTAGGCCGTCATTGAAAATAGGAATGTGTTCTTTAACTGACTAGCCTAGTTAAATAAAGGTGTAGGAGCGGTAGAGATAATCTTAATGATCGGCTATGAAAAGCCAACTGACATTTACTCCTGATTATTATTTGACCGTGCTGGTCATTTATGAACATTTGAACATCTTGGCCATGTTCTGTTATAATCTCCACCCGGCACAGCCAGAAGAGGACTGGCCACCACTCAGAGCCTGGTTCCTCTCTAGGTTTCTTCCTAGGTTCCTGCCTTTCTAGGGAGTTTTTCCTAGCCACCGTGCTTCTACACCTGCATTGCTTGCTGTTTGGGGTTTTAGGCTGGGTTTCTGTACAGCACTTCGAGATATTAGCTGATGTACGAAGGGCTATATAAAATAAACTTGATTTGATTTGATTTGATTTGTAAAAAATGAAATAAAAATAAAAATCGGCAAAATCGCTGTCCAAAATTACCGATTTCCGATTGTTATGTTGTTATGAAAACTTGAAATCGGCCCTAATGAATCGGCCATTCCAATTAATCGGTCGACCTCTAACCTGGATTGTGCAACATTTGCCCATTATTCTTATCAATATTCTTCAAGCTCTCTCCAATTGGTTGTTGATCATTGCTAGACAACCATTTTCAGGTCTTGCCATAAATTTTCAAGAAGACAGTGCTGAATTGCTTTGCCATATTTTTTGATGTATATATTTAGTGCCTTCTGTATAGGCTTCCTTCTTTTCACCTTGTCAATTAGGTTAGTATTGTGGAGTAACTACAATTGTAAGGGGTGCGTAACTGGTGGCAGGGAAGTCAGACGCAGGAGAGCAGAACTAGGTAATAGCCGGAGCAGTTTAATTGTAAAACCAACAGCATAACAAAATAAACAAACATGGGTACAAAACCCGACGCGCACCAGTAACATGTGCACAAGCACTTACAATAAACAATTCCACACAAAGACATGGGGGGGAACAGAGGGTTAAATACACATTAAATGAGGGAAATTGAAACTAGGTGTGTAGGAAAACAAGGCAAAACAAATGGAAAATGAAAAATGGCTCGACGATGGCTAGAAGACCGGTGACGCCGACCGCCGAACTTCGCCCGAACAAGGAGAGGAAACGACTTCGGTGGAAGTCGTGACAACAATGTTGTTGATCCATCCTCAGTTTTCTCCTATCGCAGCCAATAAACTCTGTACCTGTTTTAAAGGCATCATTGGCTTCATAATTAATTCATGGTGAAATCCCTGAGCGTTTTCCTTCCTCTCCGGTAACAGAGTTAGGAAGGACACCTGTATCTTTGTAGTGACCGGGTGTATTGATACACCATCCAAAGTGTAATTAATAACTTCACCATGATCAAAGGGATATTCAGTGTCTGCTTTTAATTGTTTTTACCCATCTACAATAGGTCCCCTTCTTTGCGAAGCATTGGAAAACTTTTCTGGTCTTTGTGGTTGAATCTGTGTTTGAAATTCACTGCTCGACCCAGGGACCTTGCAGATAATTATATGTGTGGGGTACAGAGATGAGGTAGTCATTAAAAAATTATATTAAACACTATTACTGCACACAGAGTGAGTCCATGCAACTTATTATGTGACTTGTTACTCCTGAACTTATTTAGGCTCCTTACCATAACAAAAGAGGCTGAATACTTATTGACTGAAGACATTTCAGATTTAAATTTTTTATTAATTTGTAAAAATGTCTAAAAACATACATCCGCTTTGACATTATGGCATATTGTGTTTACGCCAGTGACCCAAAAATCTCAATTTAATCCATTTTAAATTCAGGCTGTAACACAACAAGATGTGGACAACGTCCAGGGTGTGAATACTTTCTGAATACTTTCTGAAGACTCTGTGAGTGTCAATTAAAACTTGTCCTTTCGTTCTTTTCTGTCCAGAGGCAGAACATGCCTATGCAACAGTCGAACGCCTAACATTAAACTTCGTCTTTACGGTCTCATTGATTTGTTCATTTTGCCTGTCATTGATTGCCCAAGGCAATAGTCTGTGAAAACATAAGTTTAACTGCAACCCAAAGTAAGGACTTTATGTCACAACGTCCCATTGAAACGATTCTCTCTCTCTCTCTCTCTCTCTCTCTCTCTCTCTCTCTCTCTCTCTCTCTCTCTCTCTCTCTCTCTCTCTCTCTCTCTCTCTCTCTCTCTCTCTCTCTCTCTCTCTCTCTCTCTCTCTCTCTCTCTCTCTCTCTCTCTCTCTCTCTCTCTCTCTCTCTCTCTCTCTCTCTCTCTCTCTCTCTCTCCTCTCTCTCTCTCTCTCTCCCTCCCTCCCTCCTTGACTCTCTGAAACTACTAGTCTGTCTGACAGCTAGCTAGGGACGGGGTGTGACTCTCTGAAACTACTAGTCTGTCTGACAGCTAGCTAGGGACGGGATGTGACTCTCTGAAACTACTAGTCTGTCTGACAGCTAGCTAGGGACGGGATGTGACTCTCTGAAACTACTAGTCTGTCTGACAGCTAGCTAGGGACGGGATGTGACTCTCTGAAACTACTAGTCTACGTTTTATTGTTAAAATTATATATTATGAATTTGAAATACTGTGTCACACGTACGTGTGTTAGACTTGTTTTTAATCTGTAATAACATGGTAATGACTTTATGCTTTAGTGCTTTATAAACTCACGAATAATTAATTGTGGTTTCTACGTTCACAGGACAGTCCATCATGAGTTGGAGAAGCACAGGTAAAGATTGTAACGGTCGTCTTGTGGTGAATGAGCAGACCAAGGCGCAGCGGGTGATGAATACATAATGATTTTAATAATAATAACGAAGATGAAAATACACTTGAAAAAACTACAAAACAATAAACGAAGTCAACAGACCTGAACAAACGAACTTACATAACACGAAGAACGCACGAACAGGAACAGACTAAACAAACGAAACAGTCCCGTGTGGTGACGAACACAAACACGGAAGACAATCACCCACAAACAAACAGTGAGAACACCCTACCTTAATATGGTTCTCAATCAGAGGAAACGTCAAAACACCTGCCTCTAATTGAGAACCATATCAGGCAACACATTTAACCCAACATAGAAACACATAACATAGAATGCCCACCCCAACTCACGCCCTGACCAACTCAACACATACAAAAACAATGGAAAACAGGTCAGGAACGTGACAAAGAGCCATTCTATCAGTCCTGTGACATTCTACCTTTTACAACCACTGTGTAGATTTCCATTAGTACACTTCTAATTGTAACAACGCAGGCATACAACTCAAGATACCTGTTAAAAGGACACGCCGACTGGCAGCATTGTTTTTCTGCTGCTCATCAGAAAAACCAGTGTTGCATACCAACCACTTAAAAGACACACCCTCTCCCATCAGCCCTCAAATGAAGTGGACACTTCTGATGACGTCTGACGAGTTGACACTTGCAGGGCGAGGGAAGAATGGACCGCTCTTGGTCGGGAATGTGTCACTCGTTCATCCCACGGTTGTGTTGTCAGTCATCCTGGAACTGTTGTGTGTGTGTGTGTGTGTGTGTGTGTGTGCCTTTTAAATGCTCTACAGTCAATTATGATTGCATTTCATATCTTGGCTAGAAGACAACGCATCTGCAGACATCGAATGTTAGCCGTCCTACTATATCAGGTAAATGGAAAATGACAATGTTTAAGTGTAATGTCAGGGAAAGTTATCGTTTCCAAAAGCATTACCAAACAAAAACTTCCATTACTTTTAAGAGACGTGTTTGAGCCTTCATGTGCATTAGTAGCAACATTTATAACTTATTTATATTTGGTTTTACTTACACTTGTATTCTCCAAATGAATGTTGGTTTTAATTTTTGGCTGACTTTTCTTAGCGGATGTACAATCATTGTGCATTGAATTATGGGGCGTTTCAGGGCCCGAAGTGATATAGTTGTACACTCGCAAACTCGATCAAAAACGAGGACTGAGGGTCTTACGTTGCCAACTTCCCTTGCTTGGCTAATCATTTGGACCAACGACAAATATGGCAGCTGGGATTCCCCGGAGGCGAGGTTAAGTAGAGGAGGGTGTGTCTTATATGACTTTGAAACGCAGCCCAGATTTCAGTCCTGGAGGTGTGTTTTCTGACAGATTCTGCTTTTAGTTATTGATGATTGTCCCCCATGAGCCACTGTAGACGTGATAGCCTATTTCACTTCCTCAAAATGTCCCCAGAATGAATCTAAGACACCGCAAGAAATGTATAAATAATTTTTGACGTTTTTTTTTTGTGCAAAGGATGTTTTATTTGCGCAATTTTACATCTAACTAAGTTGTTTTGATGTAGTATTTCTCAAGTAAAGAAAATGTGCAAAGTGTTGTCTTCTGAAAACAAATTCGCAGCTGCTGGGCAGGTCTGTCTCACTGTCTATGCTATTGGATAGAGAGTAATCACTGCAGCTGTCCACCCCACGGTTAGTGAGCAAACGGACATCGTCAAATCAAAACCCAACTGTCATTTACCCGTTGTGTCGCACGGCTGTTCCAAACTCGGTTTTAGACAGACTGACTTTATCCTATTTACACTTTGTAGTCAAGGTTGACCCTAAAACAATTGTTTGTGAATCATATCGATGCCACAGCCTGTTGTCAAAGGGATTTGTTGCTTTTTAAAGGCCGTCGCTTTTTAAGGTCTTAATTAATTTTATCTCTAATTGCAACTGGGCTTTTGTTTTATTTAGTGAAGTAATTAGCCTTGTCCGAGCCAGAACGGCTCATAGGGCAGGAGTCCATCTCCTGTTTCTGGAGAGTGAACCAGAACGGCCCGTAGGGCAGGAGTCCATCTCCTGTTTCTGTAGAGTGAACCAGACGACCCATAGGGCAGGAGTCCATCTCCTGTTTCTGTAGAGTGAACCAGAACGGCCCGTAGGGCAGGAGTCCATCTCCTGTTTCTGTACAGTGAACCAGAACGGCCCGTAGGGCAGGAGTCCATCTCCTGTTTCTGTAGAGTGAACCAGAACGGCCCATAGGGCAGGAGTCCATCTCCTGTTTCTGTAGAGTGAACCAGAACGGCCCATAGGGCAGGAGTCCATCTCCTGTTTCTGTAGAGTGAACCAGAACGGCCCATAGGGCAGGAGTCCATCTCCTGTTTCTGTAGAGTGAACCAGAACGGCCCATAGGGCAGGAGTCCATCTCCTGTTTCTGTAGAGTGAACCAGAACGGCCCATAGGGCAGGAGTCCATCTCCTGTTTCTGTAGAGTGAACCAGAACGGCCCATAGGGCAGGAGTCCATCTCCTGTTTCTGTAGAGTGAACCAGAACGGCCCATAGGGCAGGAGTCCATCTCCTGTTTCTGTAGAGTGAACCAGAACGGCCCATAGGGCAGGAGTCCATCTCCTGTTTCTGTAGAGTGAACCAGAACGGCCCATAGGGCAGGAGTCCATCTCCTGTTTCTGTAGAGTGAACCAGAACGGCCCATAGGGCAGGAGTCCATCTCCTGTTTCTGTAGAGTGAACCAGAACGGCCCATAGGGCAGGAGTCTATCTCCTGTGTTGTAGTGTTGTATTGTGTTGTATTGTGTTATTGTATTGTTGTATTGTGTTATTGTATTGTTGTATTGTATTGTTGTGTTGTTGTATTGTATTGTTGTATTGTGTTATTGTATTGTTGTATTGTGTTATTGTATTGTTGTATTGTGTTGTTGTATTGTGTTGTAGTGTTGTTGTATTGTGTTGTATTGTGTTGTTGTATTGTGTTGTTGTATTGTGTTGTTGCATTGTGTTGTTGTATTGTGTTGTTGTATTGTGTTGTATTGTGTTGTTGTGTTGTTGTATTGTATTGTGTTGTTGTATTGTGTTGTTGTATTGTGTTGTTGTATTGTGTTGTTGTTGTATTGTGTTGTTGTATTGTTGTATTGTGTTGTTGTTGTATTGTGTTATTGTTTTATTGTGTTGTTGTTGTGTTGTTGTATTGTGTTGTTGTGTTGTTGTGTTGTTGTATTGTGTTGTTGTGTTGTTGTATTGTGTTGTTGTATTGTGTTGTTGTGTTGTTGTGTTGTTGTATTGTGTTATTGTGTTATTGTGTTGTGTTATTGTGTTATTGTGTTGTTGTATTGTGTTGTTGTTGTATTGTGTTGTTGTGTTGTTGTATTGTGTTATTGTGTTATTGTATTGTTGTGTTGTTGTATTGTGTTATTGTGTTGTTGTATTGTGTTGTTGTATTGTGTTGTTGTGTTGTTGTATTGTGTTGTTGTATTGTGTTGTTGTTGTATTGTGTTGTTGTTGTATTGTGTTGTTGTGTTGTTGTATTGTGTTATTGTGTTGTTGTGTTGTTGTATTGTGTTGTTGTGTTGTTGTATTGTGTTGTTGTATTGTGTTGTTGTTGTATTGTGTTGTTGTATTTTATTATTGTAGTGTTGTATTGTGTTGTTGTGTTGTTGTATTGTGTTATTGTATTGTTGTGTTGTTGTATTGTGTTGTTGTATTGTGTTGTTGTATTGTGTTGTTGTATTGTGTTGTTGTATTGTGTTGTTGTATTGTGTTGTTGTTGTATTGTGTTGTTGTATTTTGTTATTGTAGTGTTGTATTGTGTTGTTGTGTTGTTGTATTGTGTTATTGTGTTGTTGTGTTGTTGTATTGTGTTATTGTGTTGTGTTGTTGTATTGTGTTATTGTATTGTGTTGTTGTATTGTGTTATTGTGTTATTGTGTTGTTGTGTTGTTGTATTGTGTTATTGTGTTGTGTTGTTGTATTGTGTTATTGTATTGTGTTGTTGTGTTATTGTGTTATTGTGCACGGTTGACCCCCCCCTCCTTTCACAGCACTGATTCTTCCTTTCCTTGTGTTTCCTCATGTTCTTCATCAGATAGTCCTTTTTAATGGCACGTGTTCAAAGAGGATGGCCCTTGATAATGTCTCTCATCTGAGCCGCCGCTGTCCTTTACAGTCCGTTATGTCTCCGCTGTCCTCTACAGTCCATTATGTCTCCGCTGTCCATTATGTCTCCGCTGTCCTTTACAGTCCATTATGTCTCCTCTGTCCTTTACAGTCCATTATGTCTCCGCTGTCTTTTACAGTCCATTATGTCTCCTCTGTCCATTATGTCTCCGCTGTCCTTTACAGTCCATTATGTCTCCGCTGTCCTTTACAGTCCATTATGTCTCCGCTGTCCATTATGTCTCCGCTGTCCTTTACAGTCCATTATGTCTCCGCTGTCCTTTACAGTCCATTATGTCTCCGCTGTCCTTTACAGTCCGTTATGTCTCCGCTGTCCTTTACAGTCCATTATGTCTCCGCTGTCCTTTACAGTCCATTATGTCTCCGCTGTCCTTTACAGTCCATTATGTCTCCGCTGTCCTTTACAGTCCATTATGTCTCCGCTGTCCTTTACAGTCCATTATGTCTCCGCTGTCCTTTACAGTCCATTATGTCTCCGCTGTCCATTATGTCTCCGCTGTCCTCTACAGTCCATTATGTCTCCGCTGTCCTCTACAGTCCATTATGTCTCCGCTGTCCTTTACAGTCCATTATGTCTCCGCTGTCCTTTACAGTCCATTATGTCTCCGCTGTCCTTTACAGTCCATTATGTCTCCGCTGTCCTCTACAGTCCATTATGTCTCCGCTGTCCTTTACAGTCCATTATGTCTCCGCTGTCCTTTACAGTCCATTATGTCTCCGCTGTCCTCTACAGTCCATTATGTCTCCGCTGTCCATTATGTCTCCGCTGTCCTTTACAGTCCATTATGTCTCCGCTGTCCATTATGTCTCCGCTGTCCTCTACAGTCCATTATGTCTCCGCTGTCCATTATGTCTCCGCTGTCCTTTACAGTCCATTATGTCTCCTCTGTCCTTTACAATCCATTATGTCTCCGCTGTCCTTTACAGTCCATTATGTCTCCTCTGTCCTTTACAGTCCATTATGTCTCCGCTGTCCTTTACAGTCCATTATGTCTCCGCTGTCCTTTACAGTCCATTATGTCTCCTCTGTCCTTTACAATCCATTATGTCTCCGCTGTCCTTTACAGTCCATTATGTCTCCTCTGTCCTTTACAGTCCATTATGTCTCCGCTGTCCTTTACAGTCCATTATGAGAGGACAACAGTTTAGTTTATGGGGATGGTTTTGTGAGTGTTGAACCCCCCCCCCCCCCTCCCAGACTGGCTCATACACCCCTATCCTCTTGGCGATCTCACTGCAGAGTTACAGGTCAGAAGTCCCCACCATCCAGCAGACCCAATCTGGGGAGATTTGTTATTGAAGCAGGACAAAAACAAACGAAACAGCAATACACATCTATCACTCGAGGTGGGAGAAAACGACCAATCCATTTGGAGTAACTGTCAAGCATTACTAACATCTCTTTATATATCTGTAACGTGTGCGCTAGGACTCGGGAAGCAAGTTCAGCGAGTGCATCATTTATTAAACAAATGAGCAAAACAGGAAACACGTACAGACAGGAAACTGGAACAGAAACAATGACGCCTGGTGAAGGAACCAAAGGGAGTGACGTATATAGGGCAGGTAATCAGGGAGGTGATGGAGTCCAGGTGAGTCTGATGACGCGCAGGTGCGCGTAACGATGGTGACAGGTGTGCGCCATAACGAGCAGCCTGGTGACCTAGAGGCTAGAGATGCATCCAAAAAAACATCAACACTGTCTGTTAAAAATAAACAAATTAGAATAAATCGAATTATCTCCTGATAACTCCATAAGGAAATAATTGTATCCCATCAGGTAATGGGCTCCCGAGTGGCACAGAGTATCCCATAAGGTAATGGGCTCCCGAGTGGCACAGAGTATCCCATAAGGTAATGGGTTCCCGAGTGGCACAGAGTATCCCATAAGGTAATGGGCTCCCGAGTGGCACAGAGTATCCCATAAGGTAATGGGCTCCCGAGTGGCACAGAGTATCCCATAAGGTAATGGGCTCCCGAGTGGCACAGAGTATCCCATAAGGTAATGGGCTTCCGAGTGGCACAGAGTATCCCATAAGGTAATGGGCTCCCGAGTGGCACAGAGTATCCCATAAGGTAATGGGCTTCCGAGTGGCACAGAGGTCTAAGGCACTGCATCGCCATGCAAAATGCGTCACTACAGTCCCTGGTTTGAATCCAGGCTGTATCACATCCGGCTGTGATTGGGAGTCCAATAGGGCTCGACACAATTGTCCCAGCGTCGTCCGGGTTTGGCAGGGGTAGGCAGTCGTAGTAAATAAGAACAAATTCTTAACTGACTTGCCTAGTTAAATAAAGGTTAAATAAAATTAAATATAAATTAAATGGTTAAATAGACTAGAGACAGCTCTCTCTGTCCTTCTTGTGGTCTGAATCACACACAGGACTATTGATAAATTATCAAATAGAAAACATATAATAATAATAATATAAATATAAAACCATGTCTGCTGTCTTTCTAGTGAGGGTGATCAGCCCTATTAATGTCAGTCAGCCCTAGTAAGATCAGTCAGCCATATTAATGTCAGTCAGCCCTATTAAGGTCAGTCAGACCTATTAAGGTCAGTCAGCCCTATTAAGGTCAGTCAGCCCTAGTAAGGTCAGGTCAGTCAGCCCTAGTAAGGTCAGTCAGCCCTAGTAAGGTCAGTCAGCCCTAGTAAGGTCAGTCAGCCCTAGTAAGGTCAGGTCAGTCAGCCCTAGCCCCAGCCCATCATCTATAGTCCCTACAGCATCTATAGTCCCTATAGTTATATCATCTATAGTTATATCATCTATAGTCCCTACAGCATCTATAGTCCCTATAGTTATATCATCTATAGTTATATCATCTATAGTCCCTATAGTTATATCATCTATAGTTATATCATCTATAGTTATAACATCTATAGTCCTTATAGTTATATCATCTATAGTCCTTATAGTTATATCATCTATAGTCCCTATAGTTATATCATCTATAATCCCTATAGTTATATCATCTATAGTCCCTATAGTTATATCATCTATAGTCCCTTTAGTTATATCATCTATAGTCCCTATAGTTATATCATCTATAATCCCTATAGTTATATCATCTATAGTTATAACATCTATAGTCCTTATAGTTATATCATCTATAGTCCCTATAGTTATATCATCTATAATCCCTATAGTTATATCATCTATTGTCCCTATAGTTATATCATCTATAGTCCCTATAGTTATATGATCTATAGTCCCTCTAGTTATATCATCTATAGTCCCTATAGTTATATCATCTATAGTCCCTCAGCAACTATAGTCCCTATAGTTATATCACCTATAGTCCCTTTAGTTATATCATCTATAGTCCCTATAGTTATATCATCTATAGTCCCTTTAGTTATATCATCTATAGTCCCTATAGTTATATCATCTATAGTCCCTCTAGTTATATCATCTATAGTCACTATAGTTATATCATCTATTGTCCCTATAGTTATATCATCTATAGTCCCTATAGTTATATAATCTATAGTCCCTCTAGTTATATCATCTATAGTCCCTATAGTTATATCATCTATAGTCCCTATAGTTATATCATCTATAGTCCCTATAGTTATATCATCTATAGTCCCTCAGCATCTAAACTAAACTCACTGTGGATTTGATGCTGTTAGGTGACTGACTGCCTTCAGGATGTTACCCACTGAGGTGTGCTGACTGCCTGGTTCAGGATGTTACCCACTGAGGTGACTGACTGCCTGGTTCAGGATGTTACCCACTGAGGTGACTGACTGCCTGGTTCAGGATGTTACCCACTGAGGTGACTGACTGCCTGGTTCAGGATGTTACCCGCTGAGGTGTGCTGACTGACTGCCTTCAGGATGTTACCCGCTGAGGTGTGCTGACTGACTGGTTCAGGATGCTACCCACTGAGGTGACTGACTGACTGGTTCAGGATGTTACCCACTGAGGTGTGCTGACTGCCTGGTTCAGGATGTTACCCACTGAGGTGTGCTGACTGCCTGGTTCAGGATGTTACCCACTGAGGTGTACTGACTGACTTCAGGATGTTACCCACTGAGGTGTGCTGACTGCCTGGTTCAGGATGTTACCCACTGAGGTGTGCTGACTGCCTGGTTCAGGATGTTACCCACTGAGGTGTGCTGACTGCCTGGTTCAGGATGTTACCCACTGAGGTGACTGACTGACTGGTTCAGGATGTTACCCACTGAGGTGTGCTGACTGCCTGGTTCAGGATGTTACCCACTGAGGTGACTGACTGCCTGGTTCAGGATGTTACCCACTGAGGTGTGCTGACTGCCTGGTTCAGGATGTTACCCACTGAGGTGTGCTGACTGCCTGGTTCAGGATGTTACCCACTGAGGTGTGCTGACTGCCTGGTTCAGGATGTTACCCACTGAGGTGTGCTGACTGCCTGGTTCAGGATGTTACCCACTGAGGTGTGCTGACTGACTGCCTGGTTCAGGATGTTACCCACTGAGGTGACTGACTGCCTGGTTCAGGATGTTACCCGCTGAGGTGCGCTGACTGCCTGGTTCAGGATGTTACCCACTGAGGTGTGCTGACTGCCTGGTTCAGGATGTTACCCACTGAGGTGACTGACTGCCTGGTTCAGGATGTTACCCACTGAGGTGACTGACTGCCTGGTTCAGGATGTTACCCACTGAGGTGTGCTGACTGCCTGGTTCAGGATGTTACCCACTGAGGTGTACTGACTGACTTCAGGATGTTACCCACTGAGGTGTACTGACTGACTGACTGGTTCAGGATGTTACCCACTGAGGTGACTGACTGACTGCCTGGTTCAGGATGTTACCCACTGAGGTGTGCTGACTGCCTGGTTCAGGATGTTACCCACTGAGGTGTGCTGACTGCCTGGTTCAGGATGTTACCCACTGAGGTGTGCTGACTGCCTGGTTCAGGATGTTACCCACTGAGGTGTGCTGACTGGTTCAGGATGTTACCCACTGAGGTGCTGACTGCCTAGTTCAGGATGTTACCCACTGAGGTGTGCTGACTGCCTGGTTCAGGATGTTACCCACTGAGGTGTGCTGACTGCCTGGTTCAGGATGTTACCCACTGAGGTGTACTGACTGACTTCAGGATGTTACCCACTGAGGTGTACTGACTGACTTCAGGATGTTACCCACTGAGGTGTACTGACTGACTGGTTCAGGATGTTACCCACTGAGGTGTGCTGACTGCCTGGTTCAGGATGTTACCCACTGAGGTGTGCTGACTGACTGGTTCAGGATGTTACCCACTGAGGTGTGCTGACTGCCTAGTTCAGGATGTTACCCACTGAGGTGTGCTGACTGCCTGGTTCAGGATGTTACCCACTGAGGTGTGCTGACTGCCTGGTTCAGGATGTTACCCACTGAGGTGTGCTGACTGCCTGGTTCAGGATGTTACCCACTGAGGTGTGCTGACTGACTGGTTCAGGATGTTACCCACTGAGGTGCTGACTGCCTAGTTCAGGATGTTACCCACTGAGGTGTGCTGACTGCCTGGTTCAGGATGTTACCCACTGAGGTGTGCTGACTGCCTGGTTCAGGATGTTACCCACTGAGGTGTACTGACTGACTTCAGGATGTTACCCACTGAGGTGTACTGACTGACTTCAGGATGTTACCCACTGAGGTGTACTGACTGACTGGTTCAGGATGTTACCCACTGAGGTGTGCTGACTGCCTGGTTCAGGATGTTACCCACTGAGGTGTGCTGACTGCCTGGTTCAGGATGTTACCCACTGAGGTGTGCTGACTGCCTAGTTCAGGATGTTACCCACTGAGGTGTGCTGACTGCCTGGTTCAGGATGTTACCCGCTGAGGTGTGCTGACTGCCTTCAGGATGTTACCCACTGAGGTGTGCTGACTGCCTGGTTCAGGATGTTACCCGCTGAGGTGTGCTGACTGACTGCCTTCAGGATGTTACCCACTGAGGTGTGCTGACTGCCTGGTTCAGGATGTTACCCACTGAGGTGTGCTGACTGCCTGGTTCAGGATGTTTATACCCCAACAAGATGCCTTGTGACCTTGTCATTGCAACAATAGAATATCTTAAGGCACTCACCCGTCTTCCTCTGTTCCAGTACTATTACGTACGAATACATATTTAATACTAATCACTTCCTTGTTATTCAAGGTACTATGCAATTATTTGAGGAAAACAAATGACAAAAGGATCCAGTAACATAAAATATTTATTGGTATTCATCAATAAGCCGATACTGTTGCTCAAACATAGCACATTCATCAGTTGTATGCATTCATTTAAAAAATAAAAAATGTAATTAAATTCTCTTAAAAATGTAATTCTCCAGTACGTTTGTATACTTCTCAGCCAGTGGTTCTGAAAGTAGTACTCACAAGCCAAAAGTGGTCCCCGCAATATTGTGTACTACATCACATATGTACACCACGTCATTGCTCCCTCTCTCGCTCTGCATCTTGCTGTCACTCAAAATGTCAAGGGGCTGAACTAAAACTAATTGCTTGAGGGCTGGCCCATGTGGCGGAAAAAGGTCTGGAAACTAGGGATTTCATGGCTAATTGAGGTAAGACAGTAAATTCTGCTCATGGAGATTATGCATGTTTAGAAACTGGGTGGTTCAAGCCCTGAATGCTGATTGGCTGACAGCCGTGGTATATCAGACCGTATACCATGGATATGACAAAAACAAATATTTTTTCCACTGCTCTAATTACATTGGTAACCAGTTTATAATAGTAATAAGGCACCTCTGGATTTGTGGTATATTGCCAATCCACATTGGGTTGTGGTTTAAGAACAGCCCTTAGCTGTGGTGTATATAGGCCACGTGCCAACATCCCCTCGAGCCTTATTGATTAAACTACACAGACACATCCAGCCCAAAGCGGGAGGTAAAACACAAACAAACAGTCACACCCAGGATGTCTTTAAGTGTCATTTGCAATTTGACTCACTTCCTGGAGCCAATTTCTTCAAGCATACATCATACAGACATTGATATCCACAGCAATCCTGTCTTTTCACAATGTCAAGAGCGAGCTTCACTTTCAAGCAACGACTACAAATAACGTGGACCCCCCTCATCACACTAGTACCACGTTTAATTTGAAGCAATGAAATATCATTCTGAATCAGTAAAAATTAAATGAAAAACGCCATAACTGAAATCAATGAATATGCAGCGAAGAGAGATGAATCAAGAGATTTATTTTGAGATTTGCTTTTTTTTAGCTAGCAGAAATAAAAGATTTGATTTTGAAATGAAAAACAAATATTTATAAATCGTAAGGCTAAAACACAAAACGTAAATTAAGATATGTAGGCGGTCTCATCTACAGTGTGAGAAACAAAACTATACGAAGGTAAAGGAATTAAAACAGACAGAGAGAAATGCTTCCTGTAACAGAGAAGACAGAAGAGCACAAGAGGTTAAAGAGCTGAAGAGAAGAGAGCACTGAGGCTGGCTCAAAATGGCACCCTATTCCCTACTTAGGGCACTACTTTATATCAGGGTCTATATGACTCTGGGACACTACTTTATATCAGGGTCTATATATCTCTGGGACACTACTTTATATCAGGGTCTATATGTCTCTGGGACACTACTTTATATCAGGGTCTACATGTCTCTGGGACACTACTTTATATCAGGGTCTATATGTCTCTGGGACACTACTTTATATCAGGGTCTACATGTCTCTGGGACACTACTTTATATCAGGGTCTATATGTCTCTGGGACACTACTTTATATCAGGGTCTATATGACTCTGGGACACTACTTTATATCAGGGTCTATATGTCTCTGGGACACTACTTTATATCAGGGTCTATATGACTCTGGGACACTACTTTATATCAGGGTCTATATGTCTCTGGGACACTACTTTATATCAGGGTCTATATGTCTCTGGGACACTACTTTATATCAGGGTCTATATGTCTCTGGGACACTACTTTATATCAGGGTCTATATGTCTCTGGGACACTACTTTATATCAGGGTCTATATGACTCTGGGACACTACTTTATATCAGGGTCTATATGTCTCTGGGACACTACTTTATATCAGGGTCTATATGACTCTGGGACACTACTTTATATCAGGGTCTATATGTCTCTGGGACACTACTTTATATCAGGGTCTATATGTCTCTGGGACACTACTTTATATCAGGGTCTATATGTCTCTGGGACACTACTTTATATCAGGGTCTATATGTCTCTGGGACACTACTTTATATCAGGGTCTACATGTCTCTGGGACACTACTTTATATCAGGGTCTATATGTCTCTGGGACACTACTTTATATCAGGGTCTATATGTCTCTGGGACACTACTTTATATCAGGGTCTATATATCTCTGGGACACTACTTTATATCAGGGTCTATATGACTCTGGGACACTACTTTATATCAGGGTCTACATGTCTCTGGGACACTACTTTATATCAGGGTCTATATGACTCTGGGACACTACTTTATATCAGGGTCTATATGTCTCTGGGACACTACTTTATATCAGGGTCTATGTGTCTCTGGGACACTACTTTATATCAGGGTCTATATGTCTCTGGGACACTACTTTATATCAGGGTCTATATGTCTCTGGGACACTACTTTATATCAGGGTCTATATATCTCTGGGACACTACTTTATATCAGGGTCTATATGTCTCTGGGACACTACTTTATATCAGGGTCTATGTGTCTCTGGGACACTACTTTATATCAGGGTCTATATGTCTCTGGGACACTACTTTATATCAGGGTCTACATGTCTCTGGGACACTACTTTATATCAGGGTCTATATGTCTCTGGGACACTACTTTATATCAGGGTCTATATGTCTCTGGGACACTACTTTATATCAGGGTCTATATGTCTCTGGGACACTACTTTATATCAGGGTCTATATGTCTCTGGGACACTACTTTATATCAGGGTCTATATATCTCTGGGACACTACTTTATATCAGGGTCTATATGTCTCTGGGACACTACTTTATATCAGGGTCTACATGTCTCTGGGACACTACTTTATATCAGGGTCTATATGTCTCTGGGACACTACTTTATATCAGGGTCTATATGTCTCTGGGACACTACTTTATATCAGGGTCTATATGTCTCTGGGACACTACTTTATATCAGGGTCTATATGTCTCTGGTTTAAAACTCTTCAGTGCCTATGGGGCTCTGGTTAAAAGTAGTGCACTATATAGGGAATAGTGCTCTGGTTAAAAGTAGTGCACTATATAGGGAATAGGGCTGTGGTCTAAAGTAGTACACTATATAGGGAATAGGGCTCTGGTCTAAAGTAGTGCACTATATAGGGAATAGGGCTCTGGTCTAAAGTAGTGCACTATATAGGGAATAGGGTTGCATTTGGGATGCAACCCTTTGATTTGGGAGGGAATGGTGGGTAGGTCGACAGGTCTAGGATCAGCTTCTCCCTCCCCCCGATCCTAACCGTAGACGTTAGTGGGGGGGAAATGCTAAACTGACCCAAGATCAGCGTCTACGGACAGCTTCACCCAACTGTGTGGAACTCCATCATGGTGTTAAGACTTTTTTTAAACTACGAAAGTATCGGTCACAAAAACATCCAGATGGAAACCATAACGAGTCATTTCTGGAGACCTGGACCAGTCTCTGTTACTAGCTCCCGATTTAAAAAGGACAAGACCCGAGCGACACCGACCGGGCACAGTAGACCACCTGCTGGGTGGGACTGGTGTTGTCCTGTCCCTATTGTTGCCGCATGCCTCCAACAATAACAGTTACTCAGTTGACGCTCTGTGACGTACGATACAACATCTGTAGTGGCCGTACAGCGTCTACTGCACAAGTCAAGAGCAAAACTGACTTTTTTTTTTTTGCGTTTCGCAGAGCTGCTGTGAAGGAAGTGAGTTTGTGTTAATACAGGACCCCCCCCCCCCCCCGCTTACCGTCAACCAATCATGTCAACGCGGAGCTATACAGAGCTCTCTGCATTGTTACAACATTTGAGAGGCGCATGGCGATGCGTTACAGAGTTTGATTTAGACTGCATGCCTCCGGAAGCGCCGGAAGTCATACGAAGCCTCCCGACCACATTACCAAATCAAGCTTGAACGGTCCATGCCCTAGCTCAGTCACACCTAGTGGAGCAACATTACCAAATCAAGCTTGAACGGTCCATGCCCTAGCTCAGTCACACCTAGTGGAGCAACATTACCAAATCAAGCTTGAACGGTCCATGCCCTAGCTCAGTCAAACCTAGTGGAGCAACATTACCAAATCAAGCTTGAACGGTCCATGCCCTAGCTCAGTCACACCTAGTGGAGCAACATTACCAAATCAAGCTTGAACGGTCCATGCCCTAGCTCAGTCACACCTAGTGGAGCAACATTACCAAATCAAGCTTGAACGGTCCATGCCCTAGCTCAGTCAAACCTAGTGGAGCAACATTACCAAATCAAGCTTGAACGGTCCATGCCCTAGCTCAGTCACACCTAGTGGAGCAACATTACCAAATCAAGCTTGAACGGTCCATGCCCTAGCTCAGTCACACCTAGTGGAGCAACATTACCACCTCAACCTTGAACGGTCCATGCCCTAGCTCAGTCACACCTAGTGGAGCAACATTACCACCTCAACCTTGAACGGTCCATGCCCTAGCTCAGTCACACCTAGTGGAGCCACATTACCAAATCAAGCTTGAACGGTCCATGCCCTAGCTCAGTCACACCTAGTGGAGCAACATTACCAAATCAAGCTTGAACGGTCCATGCCCTAGCTCAGTCACACCTAGTGGAGCAACATTACCAAATCAAGCTTGAACGGTCCATGCCCTAGCTCAGTCACACCTAGTGGAGCAACATTACCAAATCAAGCTTGAACGGTCCATGCCCTAGCTCAGTCACACCTAGTGGAGCAACATTACCAAATCAAGCTTGAACGGTCCATGCCCTAGCTCAGTCACACCTAGTGGAGCAACATTACCAAATCAAGCTTGAACGGTCCATGCCCTAGCTCAGTCAAACCTAGTGGAGCAACATTACCAAATCAAGCTTGAACGGTCCATGCCCTAGCTCAGTCACACCTAGTGGAGCAACATTACCAAATCAAGCTTGAACGGTCCATGCCCTAGCTCAGTCACACCTAGTGGAGCAACATTACCAAATCAAGCTTGAACGGTCCATGCCCTAGCTCAGTCAAACCTAGTGGAGCAACATTACCAAATCAAGCTTGAACGGTCCATGCCCTAGCTCAGTCACACCTAGTGGAGCAACATTACCAAATCAAGCTTGAACGGTCCATGCCCTAGCTCAGTCACACCTAGTGGAGCAACATTACCACCTCAACCTTGAACGGTCCATGCCCTAGCTCAGTCACACCTAGTGGAGCAACATTACCACCTCAACCTTGAACGGTCCATGCCCTAGCTCAGTCACACCTAGTGGAGCCACATTACCAAATCAAGCTTGAACGGTCCATGCCCTAGCTCAGTCACACCTAGTGGAGCAACATTACCAAATCAAGCTTGAACGGTCCATGCCCTAGCTCAGTCACACCTAGTGGAGCAACATTACCAAATCAAGCTTGAACGGTCCATGCCCTAGCTCAGTCACACCTAGTGGAGCAACATTACCAAATCAAGCTTGAACGGTCCATGCCCTAGCTCAGTCACACCTAGTGGAGCAACATTACCAAATCAAGCTTGAACGGTCCATGCCCTAGCTCAGTCACACCTAGTGGAGCAACATTACCAAATCAAGCTTGAACGGTCCATGCCCTAGCTCAGTCACACCTAGTGGAGCAACATTACCAAATCAAGCTTGAACGGTCCATGCCCTAGCTCAGTCACACCTAGTGGAGCAACATTACCAAATCAAGCTTGAACGGTCCATGCCCTAGCTCAGTCACACCTAGTGGAGCAACATTACCAAATCAAGCTTGAACGGTCCATGCCCTAGCTCAGTCACACCTAGTGGAGCAACATTACCAAATCAAGCTTGAACGGTCCATGCCCTAGCTCAGTCAAACCTAGTGGAGCAACATTACCAAATCAAGCTTGAACGGTCCATGCCCTAGCTCAGTCACACCTAGTGGAGCAACATTACCAAATCAAGCTTGAACGGTCCATGCCCTAGCTCAGTCACACCTAGTGGAGCAACATTACCAAATCAAGCTTGAACGGTCCATGCCCTAGCTCAGTCAAACCTAGTGGAGCAACATTACCAAATCAAGCTTGAACGGTCCATGCCCTAGCTCAGTCACACCTAGTGGAGCAACATTACCAAATCAAGCTTGAACGGTCCATGCCCTAGCTCAGTCACACCTAGTGGAGCAACATTACCACCTCAACCTTGAACGGTCCATGCCCTAGCTCAGTCACACCTAGTGGAGCAACATTACCAAATCAAGCTTGAACGGTCCATGCCCTAGCTCAGTCACACCTAGTGGAGCAACATTACCACCTCAACCTTGAACGGTCCATGCCCTAGCTCAGTCAAACCTAGTGGAGCAACATTACCACCTCAACCTTGAACGGTCCATGCCCTAGCTCAGTCACACCTAGTGGAGCAACATTACCAAATCAAGCTTGAACGGTCCATGCCCTAGCTCAGTCACACCTAGTGGAGCAACATTACCAAATCAAGCTTGAACGGTCCATGCCCTAGCTCAGTCACACCTAGTGGAGCAACATTACCAAATCAAGCTTGAACGGTCCATGCCCTAGCTCAGTCAAACCTAGTGGAGCAACATTACCAAAGCATTTACAAAATTCCAGAAATGTTCCAGAAATTCTGGTTGGAGGATTTCAGATTTCATGCGTATTACCTCTTGATCCGGGAATCTTCCAACTGGTATCTCTGGAAAAACTTGGAATTTTGGAAAAGTTACCGGAATTTTGCAACCCTAATCACAGATCTGGGATCAGATTCCCCTACCTCCAAATGTAATCATTAAGGGGGGGGGGAAATAAGATCTGACTCTGGACAAGTAGTTAGGGCCAAACAGATCTGGGATCAAATACTATTCAACATTTTTATTTATTTACTTTTTTGTAATTGCTTGAGTCTGCCTGGAGTGCCAAATGAGCAGGGTTTTTTCAGTATTCTATTGGTTCCATTGTACCAGGCATACTTCAAAATCGATCCCAGATAAAGTACTTGAAATTATTCCTGAATAGTCTTTGAATCCAGGCAGGTCTGACATGGGCCAATGTCTACTTCCTCCCACCGGCACCTCAGGCTCCAGGATAAAGTTTCTAGGAAGACACTTAGGATCAGATTCCCCTGCCCCCAATCCTAATCTTAACCATATCAGCATCTAGGGGAAACTTCACCCTACACCGGCAGCTCAGACATACTGTTGTTTCTTGTGAGCCTGTGAGGCCAGGTCTTTAGCTTTCTCTTTGGCTGCCAGAGCCGTCTCCCTGGCCCTCTCTGTAGCATGCTCAGCCATGGTCCTGGAGGGGGCCTCACCTGGAGGAGAGAGGAAACGAGGTTAGAGGAGAGAGGAAACGTGGTTAGAGGAGAGAGGAAACGAGGTTAGGTGAGGAGAGAGGAAACGAGGTTAGGTGAGGAGAGAGGAAACGTGGTTAGAGGAGAGAGGAAACGTGGTTAGAGGAGAGAGGAGAGAGGAAACGTGGTTAGAGGAGAGAGGAGAGAGGAAACGTGGTTAGAGGAGAGAGGAAACGTGGTTAGAGGTTAGAGGAGAGAGGAAACGTGGTTAGAGGTTAGAGGAGAGAGGAAACGTGGTTAGAGGAGAGAGGAAACGTGGTTAGAGGTTAGAGGAGAGAGGAAACGTGGTTAGAGGAGAGAGGAGAGAGGAAACGTGGTTAGAGGAGAGAGGAAACGAGGTTAGAGGAGAGAGGAAACGTGGTTAGAGGAGAGAGGAAACGTGGTTAGAGGAGAGAGGAAACGTGGTTAGAGGAGAGAGGAAACGTGGTTAGAGGAGAGAGGAAACGAGGTTAGAGGAGAGAGGAAACGTGGTTAGAGGAGAGAGGAAACGTGGTTAGAGGAGAGAGGAAACGTGGTTAGAGGAGAGAGGAAACGTGGTTAGAGGAGAGAGGAGAGAGGAAACGTGGTTAGAGGAGAGAGGAGAGAGGAAACGTGGTTAGAGGTTAGAGGAGAGAGGAAACGTGGTTAGGTTAGAGGAGAGAGGAAACGAGGTTAGGTGAGGAGAGAGGAAACGAGGTTAGGTGAGGAGAGAGGAAACGTGGTTAGAGGAGAGAGGAAACGTGGTTAGAGGAGAGAGGAAACGTGGTTAGAGGTTAGAGGAGAGAGGAAACGAGGTTAGGTGAGGAGAGAGGAAACGTGGTTAGAGGTTAGAGGAGAGAGGAAACGAGGTTAGGTGAGGAGAGAGGAAACGAGGTTAGGTGAGGAGAGAGGAAACGAGGTTAGGTGAGGAGAGAGGAAACGTGGTTAGAGGAGAGAGGAAACGTGGTTAGAGGAGAGAGGAAACGTGGTTAGAGGAGAGAGGAAACGTGGTTAGAGGAGAGAGGAAACGTGGTTAGAGGAGAGAGGAAACGTGGTTAGAGGAGAGAGGAAACGTGGTTAGAGGAGAGAGGAAACGTGGTTAGAGGAGAGAGGAAACGTGGTTAGAGGAGAGAGGAAACGTGGTTAGAGGAGAGAGGAAACGTGGTTAGAGGAGAGAGGAAACGTGGTTAGAGGAGAGAGGAAACGTGGTTAGAGGAGAGAGGAAACGTGGTTAGAGGAGAGAGGAAACGTGGTTAGAGGAGAGAGGAAACGTGGTTAGAGGAGAGAGGAAACGTGGTTAGAGGAGAGAGGAAACGTGGTTAGAGGAGAGAGGAAACGTGGTTAGAGGAGAGAGGAAACGTGGTTAGAGGAGAGAGGAAACGTGGTTAGAGGAGAGAGGAAACGTGGTTAGAGGAGAGAGGAAACGTGGTTAGAGGAGAGAGGAAACGTGGTTAGAGGAGAGAGGAAACGTGGTTAGAGGAGAGAGGAAACGTGGTTAGAGGAGAGAGGAAACGAGGTTAGAGGAGAGAGGAAACGAGGTTAGAGGAGAGAGGAAACGAGGTTAGAGGAGAGAGGAAACGTGGTTAGAGGAGAGAGGAAACGTGGTTAGAGGAGAGAGGAAACGTGGTGGTTAGAGGAGAGAGGAAACGTGGTTAGAGGTTGGAGGAGAGAGGAAACGTGGTGATTAGAGAAGAGAGAGCGAGGAAACATGGTGGTTAGAACATGGTTGGAGGTAAGGAGTCTAAATCCCTCAAATTCAAACCCGACCTGCAAGCCAGTTCCACTGCTTTGTTCCATTGTTCCCCTGTAATCAGGGTCTGGTTTAGACCTGGGACACCAGTCATTGTTCCCCTGTAATCAGGGCCTGGTTTAGACCTGGGACACCAATCATTGTTCCCCTGTAATCAGGGCCTGGTTTAGACCTGGGACACCAGTCATTGTTCCCCTGTAATCAGGGCCTGGTTTAGACCTGGGACACCAGTCATTGTTCCCCTGTAATCAGGGCCTGGTTTAGACCTGGGACACCAGTCATTGTTCCCCTGTAATCAGGGCCTGGTTTAGACCTGGGACACCAGTCATTGTTCCCCTGTAATCAGGGCCTGGTTTAGACCTGGGACACCAGTCATTGTTCCCCTGTAATCAGGGCCTGGTTTAGACCTGGGACACCAGCCATTGTTCCCCTGTAATCAGGGCCTGGTTTAGACCTGGGACACCAGCCATTGTTCCCCTGTAATCAGGGCCTGGTTTAGACCTGGGACACCAGTCATTGTTCCCCTATAATCAGGGCCTGGTTTAGACCTGGGACACCAGTCATTGTTCCCCTGTAATCAGGGCCTGGTTTAGACCTGGGACACCAGTCATTGTTCCCCTGTAATCAGGGCCTGGTTTAGACCAGAAAAGCAGCAGTAGTCTGAACCTCATAGGGTAAGAATTAAATGTAGTCGTTGGTTGAATATTATTGTAATTGATGAGAAGATTAGACTCCAGCATGTCTTGTTGCTGTGAAAGATTCAAGCAAAGAGCCTGTTCTTTTTATAGCACATTGAACTGTAAAAGTAGAGAGTATAGACAGTCCCTCTCTGTGTACAGTCGTGGCCAAAAGTTTTGAGAATGTGAAAATTAATATTTGTGTCAAAGTCTGCTGCCTCAGTTTGTATGATGGCAATTTGCATATACTCCAGAATGTTATGAAAAGTGATCAGATGACTTGCAATTAATTGCAAAGTCTCTCTTTGCCATGCAAATGAACTGAATCCCCCCAAAAACATTTCCACTGCATTTCAGCTCTGCCACAAAAGGACCAGCTGACAAAATGTCATTGTCTCTCTCATTAACACAGGTGTGAGTGTTGACGAGGACAAGGCTGGAGATCTAACTCAATCAGCATGACAGAGTGAATAAAAGCCTGGAAGCTTCAAAAGGAGGGTGGTGCTTGGACTCATTGTTCTTCCTCTGTCAACCAGGGTTACCTGCAAGGAAACACGTGCCGTCATCATTGCTTTGCACAAAAAGGGCTTCACAGGCAAGGATATTGCTGACAGTAAGACTGCACCTAAATCAACCATTTATCGGATCATCAAGAACTTCAAGGAGAGCGGTTCAATTGTTGTGAAGAAGGCTTCAGGGTGCCCAAGAAAGTCCAGCAAGCGCCAGGGCCTTCTCCTAAAGTTGATTCAGCTGCGGGATCAGGGCACCACCAGTACATAGCTTGCTCAGGAATGGCAGCAGGCAGGTGTGAGTGCATCTGCACGCTGTGAGGCGAAGACTTTTGGAGGAAGGCCTGGTGTCAAGAAGGGCAGCAAAGAAGCCACTTCTCTCCAGGAAAAAGATCAGGGACAGACTGATATTCTGTAAATGGTACAGGGATTGGACTGCTGAGAACTGGGGTAAAGTCATTTTCTCTGATGAATCCCCTTTCCGATTGTGTAGGACATCCGGAAAAAAGCTTGTCCAGAGAAGACAAGGTGAGCGCTACCATCAGTCCTGTGTCATGCCAACAGTAAAGCATCCTGAGACCATTCATGTGTGTGGTTGCTTCTCAGCCAAAGGAGTGGGCTCACTCACAATTTTGCCTAAGAACACAGCCATGAATAAAGAATGGTACCAACACATCCTCCGAGAGCAACTTCTCCCAACCATCCAGGAACAGTTTGGTGACGAACAACGCCTTTTCCAGGATGATGGAGCACCTTGCCATAAGGCAAAAGTGATAACTAAGTGGCTCGGGGAACAAAACATCGATATTTTGAGTCCATGGCCAGGAAACTCCCCAGACCTTAATCCCATTGAGAACTTGGGGTCAATCCTCAAGAGGCGGGGGGACAAACAAAACCCCACAAATTCTGACAAACTCCAAGCATTGATTATGCAAGAATGGGCTGCCATCAGTCAGGATGTGGCCCAGAAGTTAATTGGCAGCATGCCAGGGCGGATTGCAGACGTCTTGAAAAAGAAGGGTCAACACTGCAAATATTGACTCTTTGCATCAACTTTATATAATTACCAATAAAAGTCTTTGACACTTATAAAATGCTTGTAATTATACTTCAGTATTCCATAGTAACATCTGACAAAAATATCTAAAGACACTGAAGCAGCAAACTGTGGAAATTAATATTTGTGTCATTCTCAAAACTTTTGGCCACGACTGAACTGAACCGTTTCTACCGCAACACCGCGCCGTTTCTACCGCAGCACCGCGCCGTTTCTACCGCCCCACCGCAGCACCGTGTCGTTTCTACCGCAGCACCGCGCCGTTTCTACCGCAACACCGCGCCGTTTCTACCGCAACACCGCGCCGTTTCTACCGCAACACCGCGCCGTTTCTACCGCAACACCGCGCCGTTTCTACCGCAACACCGCGCCGTTTCTACCGCAACACCGCGTCGTTTCTACCGCAACACCGTGCCGTTTCCACCGCAACACCGCGCCGTTTCTACCGCAACACCGTGTCGTTTCTACCGCAACACCGTGCCGTTTCCACCGCAACACCGCGCCGTTTCTACCGCAACACCGCGCCGTTTCTACCGCAGCACCGCGTCGTTTCTACCGCAGCACCGCGTCGTTTCTACCGCAACACCGTGCCGTTTCTACCGCAGCACCGCGCCGTTTCTACCGCAACACCGTGTCGTTTCTACCGCAACACCGTGCCGTTTCCACCGCAACACCGCGCCGTTTCTACCGCAACACCGTGTCGTTTCTACCGCAACACCGTGCCGTTTCCACCGCAACACCGCGCCGTTTCTACCGCAACACCGTGCCGTTCCTACCGCCCCACCGCAACACCGCGCCGTTTCCCACCTTATTTTACAGCGTAATAAAACAACTGGCCTTCATCTTACCTTGCATTTTGGCCAGGACGTATTCAAACCCTTTCATGGTCTTCGTAACACTGGTCTTGAACCGGGCAAGGCCGAATTCCTGTAAAGTGAGGCCATACATTAATGATGGTTAGCGTATGACAGGGAATGCTGGTCTTGAACCGGGCAAGGCCGAATTCCTGTAAAGTGAGGCCATACATTAATGATGGTTAGCGTATGACAGGGAATGCTGGTCTTGAACCGGGCAAGGCCGAATTCCTGTAAAGTGAGGCCATACATTAATGATGGTTAGCGTATGACAGGGAATGCTGGTCTTGAACCGGGCAAGGCCGAATTCCTGTAAAGTGAGGCCATACATTAATGATGGTTAGCGTATGACAGGGAATGCTGGTCTTGAACCGGGCAAGGCCGAATTCCTGTAAAGTGAGGCCATACATTAATGATGGTTAGCGTATGACAGGGAATGCTGGTCTTGAACCGGGCAAGGCCGAATTCCTGTAAAGTGAGGCCATACATTAATGATGGTTAGCGTATGACAGGGAAAGCTGGTCTTGAACCGGGCAAGGCCGAATTCCTGTAAAGTGAGGCCATACATTAATGATGGTTAGCGTATGACAGGGAATGCTGGTCTTGTTTTGTGGTATGACTGACAGTGATGTTAGTTCTGTGGTGGTATTTGTATTAATTATGAATCCCCATTAGTTCCTGCCAAGGCAGCAGCTACTCTTCCTGGGGTTTATTATGGATCCCCATTAGTTCCTGCCAAGGCAGCAGCATCTCTTCCTGGGGTTTATTATGGATCCCCATTAGTTCCTGCCAAGGCAGCAGCTACTCTTCCTGGGGTTTATTATGGATCCCCATTAGTTCCTGCCAAGGCAGCAGCTACTCTTCCTGGGGTTTATTATGGATCCCCATTAGTTCCTGTCAAGACAGCAGCATCTCTTCCTGGGGTTTATTATGGATCCCCATTAGTTCCTGCCAAGGCAGAAGCTACTCTTCCTGGGGTTTATTATGGATCCCCATTAGTTCCTGCCAAGGCAGAAGCTACTCTTCCTGGGGTTTATTATGGATCCCCATTAGTTCCTGCCAAGGCAGCAGCTACTCTTCCTGGGGTTTATTATGGATCCCCATTAGTTTCTAACCAAGGCAGCAGCTACTCTTCCTGGGGTCCAGCAAAATTAAGGCAGTTATGAATGTAATGTTTTTAAAATTGTATAGCAGAATTCACTACACACGAAGTATGTGCCCTCAGGCCTATACTCTACTACCACATATCTATAACACAAAATCCATGTGTCTGTGCCTGTGTGTGTGTCTCTAAACAGTCCCCGCTGTTCCATAAGGTGTATTTATACCTGTTTTATAAATCTGATTCTCCTGCTGCATCAGTTACCTGATGTGGAATAGAGTTCCATGTAGTCATGGCTCTATGTAGTACTGTGGAATAGAGTTCCATGTAGTCATGGCTCTATGTAGTACTGTGGAATAGAGTTCCATGTAGTCATGGCTCTATGTAGTACTGTGGAATAGAGTTCCATGTAGTCATGGCTCTATGTAGTACTGTGGAATAGAGTTCCATGTAGTCATGGCTCTATGTAGTACTGTGGAATAGAGTTCCATGTAGTCATGGCTCTATGTAGTACTGTGGAATAGAGTTCCATGTAGTCATGGCTCTATGTAGTACTGTGGAATAGAGTTCCATGTAGTCATGGCTCTATGTAGTACTGTGGAATAGAGTTCCATGTAGTCATGGCTCTATGTAGTACTGTGGAATAGAGTTCCATGTAGTCATGGCTCTATGTAGTACTGTGGAATAGAGTTCCATGTAGTCATGGCTCTATGTAGTACTGTGGAATAGAGTTACATGTAGTCATGGCTCTATGTAGTACTGTGGAATAGAGTTCCATGTAGTCATGGCTCTATGTAGTACTGTGGAATAGAGTTCCGTGTAGTCATGGCTCTATGTAGTACTGTGGAATAGAGTTCCATGTAGTCATGGCTCTATGTAGTACTATGGAATAGAGTTCCATGTAGTCATGGCTCTATGTAGTACTGTGGAATAGAGTTCCATGTAGTCATGGATCTATGTAGTACTGTGGAATAGAGTTCCATGTAGTCATGGCTCTATGTAGTACTGTGGAATAGAGTTCCATGTAGTCATGGCTCTATGTAGTACTGTGGAATAGAGTTCCATGTAGTCATGGCTCTATGTAGTACTGTGGAATAGAGTTCCATGTAGTCATGGCTCTATGTAGTACTGTGGAATAGAGTTCCATGTAGTCATGGATCTATGTAGTACTGTGGAATAGAGTTCCATGTAGTCATGGCTCTATGTAGTACTGTAGAATAGAGTTCCATGTAGTCATGGCTCTATGTAGTACTGTGGAATAGAGTTCCATGTAGTCATGGCTCTATGTAGTACTGTGGAATAGAGTTCCATGTAGTCATGGCTCTATGTAGTACTGTGGAATAGAGTTCCATGTAGTCATGGCTCTATGTAGTACTGTGGAATAGAGTTCCATGTAGTCATGGCTCTGTGTAGTACTGTGGAATAGAGTTCCATGTAGTCATGGCTCTATGTAGTACTGTGGAATAGAGTTCCATGTAGTCATGGCTCTATGTAGTACTGTGGAATAGAGTTCCATGTAGTCATGGCTCTATGTAGTACTGTGGAATAGAGTTCCATGTAGTCATGGCTCTATGTAGTACTGTGGAATAGAGTTCCATGTAGTCATGGCTCTATGTAGTACTGTGGAATAGAGTTCCATGTAGTCATGGCTCTATGTAGTACTGTGCACCTCCCATAGTCTGTTCTGGACTTGGGGACTGTGAAGAGACCTCTGGTGGCATGTCGTGGTGTATTTAAAAAATATATATTATCGAACCTGTTGTTAAGAAGGTAGAAACTAGGGCCTGTTGGACCTGCCTTGTTGATAGTGTTGTTAAGAAGGTAGAAACTAGGGCCTGTAGGACCTGCCTTGTTGATAGTGTTGTTAAGAAGGTAGAAACTAGGGCCTGTAGGACCTGCCTTGTTGATAGTGTTGTTAAGAAGGTAGAAACTAGGGCCTGTAGGACCTGCCTTGTTGATAGTGTTGTTAAGAAGGTAGAAACTAGGGCCTGTAGGACCTGCCTTGTTGATAGTGTTGTTAAGAAGGTAGAAACTAGGGCCTGTAGGACCTGCCTTGTTGATAGTGTTGTTAAGAAGGTAGAAACTAGGGCCTGTAGGACCTGCCTTGTTGATAGTGTTGTTATGAAGGTAGAAACTAGGGCCTGTAGGACCTGCCTTGTTGATAGTGTTGTTATGAAGGCAGAGCATCGCTTTATTATGGACAGACTTCTCCCCTCATCTTAGCTACTACTGCATCAATATGTTTTAACCATGACAGTTTACAATCCAGGGTTACTCCAAGCAGTTTAGTCACATCAACTTGCTCAATTTCCACATTATTTATTAAAGGATTTAGTTGAGGTTTATGGTTTAGTGAATGATTTGTCCCAAATACAAAGCTTTTAGTTTTTGAAATATTTAGCCCTAACCCAAACTTATTCCTTGCCACCCACACTGAAACTAACTGCAGCTCTTTGTTAAGTGTTGCAGACATTTCGATTGCTGTAGTAGCTGACATGTATAGTGTTGAGTCATCCGCAAACACTGGCTATACTCAAAACCAGTGGCATGTAAAGATTGAAAAAAAGGGGCCTAGACAGCTGCCCTGCGGAATTCCTGATTCCACCTGGATTATGTTGGAGAGACTTCCATTAAAGAACACCCTCTGTGTTCTGTTAGACAGGTAACTCTTTATCCACTTTATAGCAGGGGGTGTAAAGCCATAACACATCACTTTTTATCCACAATATGTGACCCGTTTCCGGAAACTAGGCGTATGTCGCAGGTCACTACTTCACAGGAGAGCAGTTTGAACGCAATGCGTTTTTTTGGGGGGCAGAAATACCTTCTCGAACATGTGAACTTTCATGTGCCTTAATAACAAACTTGTATGCCATCTGTAAATACAAGGCTAGTAGTTTTAGCCACAGAACGAGACAGCAACCTTCCCGCTAGCCATGATTGGCTGAGATATTGAGTGGGCTGGACATGCCGAGAGATGAGTTTGGATTGGTCTGCCATATAGCAGGCTTCTGTCTATTTAACCTGGTCAGTATGTCTAGGTAATCATGTCTAACGCGGTTTAAAAAAAAATGTATCTTGTTTTGAAAAAAAATCTGTGGAATTAGAGTATTATAACTAAGGAGATGGAGAAAACACCTGTCTCCGGATTACATCTTCAAACTAAAAGGCAACCGTGGCATCCATGACAGGAGACACGTCCAACCATGAATGATGTATATGGGCGAGATACTCCAGCTAGCTACATTTTCAGATATTTTAAATTGACTGAAAAAGCCATTTGCTTGGCTAGCTGTAGCCAAATGTTAACAGCTAACCTGGTTGCTTAGCTACCTGCTGATAGCAGGGTAGTGACGTCATGAGGTGGGATTATGTTTCACCTACCTATAGGTCTTAACAAAAGGATGCAAGTAACCATTTCGGGTGTGTTCGTAAATTCAGTCTGGATTTCAGAGCACTCTCGTCTGACTGTGCCAGAATGCAGAATAGCTGATGAATTTACGAATGCGCAACATCCGTTGAATATGGCCGGTGTCAGTAAACGTCGGGCAAAAAAAGCGTACTTGTTGCCAGCGGCACAGTTACAAGTCACCAACGCTCTGGATAACCAGCTCTGCTAGGGCGAGTATAATGGTCAGAGTTGGGTGTTCTCTCATTATGTGTTTGGAAGTAGTTAGCCAATGTTAGCCAGTTAGCCAATGTTAGCCAGTTAGCCAATGTTAGCCAGTTAGCCAATCAGTTAGCCAGTCAGTTAGCCAGCCAGCCAGTCAGTTAGCCAGCCAGCCAGTCAGTTAGCCAGCCAGCCAGCCAGTTAGCCAGCCAGCCAGTCAGTTAGCCAGCCAGTCAGTTAGCCAGCCAGTCAGTTAGCCAGCCAGTCAGTTAGCCAGCCAGCCAGTTAGCCAGCCAGCCAGTCAGTTAGCCAGCCAGTCAGTTAGCCAGCCAGCCAGTTAGCCAGCCAGCCAGCCAGTTAGCCAGCCAGTCAGTTAGCCAGCCAGCCAGTCAGTTAGCCAGCCAGCCAGTCAGTTAGCCAGCCAGCCAGTCAGTTAGCCAGCCAGCCAGCCAGTTAGCCAGCCAGCCAGCCAGTTAGCCAGCCAGTCAGTTAGCCAGCCAGCCAGCCAGCCAGCCAGCCAGTCAGTTAGCCAGCCAGCCAGCCAGCCAGTCAGTTAGCCAGCCAGCCAGCCAGTCAGTTAGCCAGCCAGCCAGCCAGTCAGTTAGCCAGCCAGCCAGCCAGTCAGTTAGCCAGCCAGCCAGCCAGCCAGTCAGTTAGCCAGCCAGCCAGCCAGTCAGTTAGCCAGCCAGCCAGCCAGCCAGTCAGTTAGCCAGCCAGCCAGCCAGCCAGTCAGTTAGCCAGCCAGCCAGCCAGTCAGTTAGCCAGCCAGCCAGCCAGCCAGTCAGTTAGCCAGCCAGCCAGTTAGCCAGCCAGCCAGCCAGCCAGTTAGCCAGCCAGCCAGCCAGTTAGCCAGTTAGCCAGCCAGCCAGTTAGCCAGCCAGCCAGCCAGCCAGCCAGCCAGTTAGCCAGCCAGCCAGCCAGTTACTTAGCCAGTTACTTAGCCAGTTACTTAGCCAGTTACTTAGCCAGTTACTTAGCCAGTTACTTAGCCAGTTACTTAGCCAGTTACTTAGCCAGTTACTTAGCCAGTTACTTAGCCAGTTACTTAGCCAGTTACTTAGCCAGTTACTTAGCCAGTTACTTAGCCAGTTACTTAGCCAGTTACTTAGCCAGTTACTTAGCCAGTTACTTAGCCAGTTACTTAGCCAGTTACTTAGCCAGTTACTTAGCCAGTTACTTAGCCAGTTACTTAGCCAATGTTAGCCAATGTTAGCCAATGTTAGCCAATGTTAGCCAATGTTAGCCAATGTTAGCCAGTTAGCCAATGTTAGCCAGTTAGCCAGTTAGCTTGGGTGCTTGACTGCCGTTGTAAGGTCAGAACGCTCGGATCAACCCCACTCCTCGTCCAGAGTGCGCTCTAAATGCTCCGAGAGCGACGCGTTTTGAATTTACGAACGGACAATCTGACAGCACAGTTGCAGTCATCAACGCTCTGGATAACATAAAAACAGCCTAACCCGCTCCGCTAGGGGGAGTAATGTTCAGTGAGCTGTTCTCTCATTTGTGTCTGGAAGTAGCTAGCAAGTTAGCCAACGTTAGCAAGTTGTGCTTGAACACTCAGATCAACCCTTAAAGAGATGGGTGTGGCTAAAGCTTAAGAGGGTGTGAACGATGCTGAATGGGTGGGCTCTCCAGTAGTAGCGAAAACATTCAAAGGGCCATTTTTTTTCCAAAAGTGAGTTTACCTCTAAAGCTTTTTACTATCATTCTTTATGTCATTTATTTATTTCATAGTATATTTTTTATTTAGTTTAGTCACATGATTTCTCAAATTTGCAAGAAGTTTGCTAATCGGTTGTGCAGCCAGACTTATTTGCCATTCCTTTTGCCTCGGCCCTCTCAACCATACAATTTTTCAATCCCTCATCAATCCATTGGGATTTAAGTTTACAGTTATTTTCTTAATGGGGGGGCGTTGCTTATTGGTAACTGAAATAAGTAATTTCATAAATGTGTCAAGTGCAACGTCTGTTTGCTCCTCATTACACACGGACCAACAAATATTCTTTATATCATCAACATATGAATCACTACAAAACTTATTGTATGAACTCTTATACACTATATTAGGCCCAGCCTGACCTCTTATACACTATATTAGGCCCAGCCTGTCCTCTTATACACTATATTAGGCCCAGCCTGTCCTCTTATACACTATATTAGGCCCAGCCTGACCTCTTATACACTATATTAGGCCCAGCCTGTCCTCTTATACACTATATTAGGCCCAGCCTGACCTCTAATACACTATATTAGGCCCAGCCTGACCTCTTATACACTATATTAGGCCCAGCCTGACCTCTTATACACTATATTAGGCCCAGCCTGACCTCTTATACACTATATTAGGCCCAGCCTGACCTCTTATACACTATATTAGACCCAGCCTGACCTCTTAGACACTATATTAGACCCAGCCTGACCTCTTATATACTATATTAGGCCCAGCCTGACCTCTTATACACTATATTAGGCCCAGCCTGACCTCTTATACACTATATTAGGCCCAGCCTGACCTCTTATACACTATATTAGGCCCAGCCTGTCCTCTTATACACTATATTAGGCCCAGCCTGTCCTCTTATACACTATATTAGGCCCAGTCTTTGGAACTGTGGTTTTCCTAGATATGGCTCCTATATTGTGATCAATAGATCTGATGGATCTGGATACTGCTTTCAAGCTAATTTCTGCAGCATTAGTAAAGATGTGATCAATACATATTGATGATTTCATTCCTGTGCTGTTTGTAACGACCCTGGTAGGTTGACTGATAACCTGAGCCAGGTTGCAGACACTGGTTAGAGTTTGAAGCTTTCTCTCGAGAGGGCAGCTTGATGAGAGCTAGTCAATATTTAAAAATCACCCAGAAAATATACCTCTGTTGATATCACATACATTATCAAGCATTTCACACACGTTATCCAGATACTGACTGTTAGCACTTGGTGGTCTATAGCAGCTTCCCACCAGAATGGGCTTTAGGTGAGGCAGATGAACCTGTTAGCACTTGGTGGTCTATAGCAGCTTCCCACCAGAATGGGCTTTAGGTGAGGCAGATGAACCTGTAGCCATATTACTTCAACAGTATTTAACATGAGATCCTCTCTAATCTCTACAGGAATGTGGCTCTGAATATAAACAGCAACACCTCCACTGGCATTTCAGTAGATGTTATAACCTTGTATTGCTACCACTGTATCATCAAAGGTATTGTCTAAGTGAGTTTCAGAGATAGTCAGAATATGAATGTCATCTGTTACTAGTAAATTATTAATTTCATGAACCTTGTTTCTTAAGCTGCCGGCTATTTTTTAGCACTTTTCTGGGATGCTTGCTTGTTTTTTTATTGCTTTACTGGGAAGCAGAAGTAGATATTTTCATATTATTTATGTTTGTGTAGTGATGTTAGTGTGGTATGACTGGCAGTGATGTTAGTATAGACATGTCTAAACTGATTCCCGTTGTCACTAACTTTCACAAGGCTCAGTAAACCCGACTGGACGGTTTAATAGCCAACACACCAGCTGAGGGTTTATCAAAGTCAGATAACAGACAGTAAATCAACAACTTCTACACAGGCTGAAACAGGCAAACTGCCAGCTTGTGGCTCCATATCTACGTCCTATACATGGCTCCACATCTACGTCCTATACATGGCTCCACATCTACGTCCTATACATGGCTCCACATCTACGTCCTACACATGGCTCCACATCTACGTCCTACACATGGCTCCACATCTACGTCCTACACATGGCTCCACATCTACGTCCTACACATGGCTCCACATCTACGTCCTACACATGGCTCCACATCTACGTCCTACACATGGCTCCACATCTACGTCCTACACATGGCTCCACATCTACGTCCTACACATGGCTCCACATCTACGTCCTACACATGGCTCCACATCTACGTCCTACACATGGCTCCACATCTACGTCCTACACATGGCTCCACATCTACGTCCTACACATGGCTCCACATCTACGTCCTACACATGGCTCCACATCTACGTCCTACACATGGCTCCACATCTACGTCCTACACATGGCTCCACATCTACGTCCTACACATGGCGCCACATCTACGTCCTACACATGGCGCCACATCTACGTCCTACACATGGCGCCACATCTACGTCCTACACATGGCGCCACATCTACGTCCTACACATGGCGCCACATCTACGTCCTACACATGGCGCCACATCTACGTCCTACACATGGCGCCACATCTACGTCCTACACATGGCGCCACATCTACGTCCTACACATGGCGCCACATCTACGTCCTACACATGGCGCCACATCTACGTCCTACACATGGCGCCACATCTACGTCCTACACATGGCTCCACATCTACGTCCTACACATGGCTCCACATCTACGTCCTACACATGGCTCCACATCTACGTCCTACACATGGCTCCACATCTACGTCCTACACATGGCTCCACATCTACGTCCTACACATGGCTCCACATCTACGTCCTACACATGGCTCCACATCTACGTCCTACACATGGCTCCACATCTACGTCCTACACATGGCTCCACATCTACGTCCTACACATGGCTCCACATCTACGTCCTACACATGGCTCCACATCTACGTCCTACACATGGCTCCACATCTACGTCCTACACATGGCTCCACATCTACGTCCTACACATGGCTCCACATCTACGTCCTACACATGGCTCCACATCTACGTCCTACACATGGCTCCACATCTACGTCCTACACATGGCTCCACATCTACGTCCTACACATGGCTCCACATCTACGTCCTACACATGGCGCCACATCTACGTCCTACACATGGCGCCACATCTACGTCCTACACATGGCGCCACATCTACGTCCTACACATGGCGCCACATCTACGTCCTACACATGGCGCCACATCTACGTCCTACACATGGCGCCACATCTACGTCCTACACATGGCGCCACATCTACGTCCTACACATGGCGCCACATCTACGTCCTACACATGGCGCCACATCTACGTCCTACACATGGCGCCACATCTACGTCCTACACATGGCGCCACATCTACGTCCTACACATGGCGCCACATCTACGTCCTACACATGGCGCCACATCTACGTCCTACACATGGCGCCACATCTACGTCCTACACATGGCTCCACATCTACGTCCTACACATGGCTCCACATCTACGTCCTACACATGGCTCCACATCTACGTCCTACACATGGCTCCACATCTACGTCCTACACATGGCTCCATATCTACGTCCTACACATGGCTCCATATCTACGTCCTACACATGGCTCCATATCTACGTCCTACACATGGCTCCATATCTACGTCCTACACATGGCTCCATATCTACGTCCTACACATGGCTCCATATCTACGTCCTACACATGGCTCCATATCTACGTCCTACACATGGCTCCATATCTACGTCCTACACATGGCTCCATATCTACGTCCTACACATGGCTCCATATCTACGTCCTACACATGGCTCCATATCTACGTCCTACACATGGCTCCATATCTACGTCCTACACATGGCTCCATATCTACGTCCTACACATGGCTCCATATCTACGTCCTACACATGGCTCCATATCTACGTCCTACACATGGCTCCATATCTACGTCCTACACATGGCGCCATATCTACGTCCTACACATGGCGCCATATCTACGTCCTACACATGGCGCCATATCTACGTCCTACACATGGCGCCATATCTACGTCCTACACATGGCGCCATATCTACGTCCTACACATGGCGCCATATCTACGTCCTACACATGGCGCCATATCTACGTCCTACACATGGCGCCATATCTACGTCCTACACATGGCGCCATATCTACGTCCTACACATGGCGCCATATCTACGTCCTACACATGGCGCCATATCTACGTCCTACACATGGCGCCATATCTACGTCCTACACATGGCGCCATATCTACGTCCTACACATGGCTCCATATCTACGTCCTACACATGGCTCCATATCTACGTCCTACACATGGCTCCATATCTACGTCCTACACATGGCTCCATATCTACGTCCTACACATGGCTCCATATCTACGTCCTACACATGGCTCCATATCTACGTCCTACACATGGCTCCATATCTACGTCCTACACATGGCTCCATATCTACGTCCTACACATGGCTCCATATCTACGTCCTACACATGGCTCCATATCTACGTCCTACACATGGCTCCATATCTACGTCCTACACATGGCTCCATATCTACGTCCTACACATGGCTCCATATCTACGTCCTACACATGGCTCCATATCTACGTCCTACACATGGCTCCATATCTACGTCCTACACATGGCTCCATATCTACGTCCTACACATGGCTCCATATCTACGTCCTACACATGGCTCCATATCTACGTCCTACACATGGCTCCATATCTACGTCCTACACATGGCTCCATATCTACGTCCTACACATGGCTCCATATCTACGTCCTACACATGGCTCCATATCTACGTCCTATACATGGCTCCATATCTACGTCCTACACATGGCTCCATATCTACGTCCTACACATGGCTCCATATCTACGTCCTATACATGGCTCCATATCTACGTCCTATACATGGCTCCATATCTACGTCCTATACATGGCTCCATATCTACGTCCTATACATGGCTCCATATCTACGTCCTATACATGGCTCCATATCTACGTCCTATACATGGCTCCATATCTACGTCCTATACATGGCTCCATATCTACGTCCTATACATGGCTCCATATCTACGTCCTATACATGGCTCCACATCTACGTCCTATACATGGCTCCACATCTACGTCCTATACATGGCTCCATATCTACATCCTATACATGGCTCCATATCTATGTACTTTACATGGAGGTAGAAAGATTGTCAAGTCAGGGACTTTCTAGGGACCCTACCCTTCCAGCACCACTTAGTTCCCACTGGCCCTTTAACCTTTAACCCCACCGACCTGTATAAACACACACCTGTATAGCTCTGGAGAGCCCGTAGAGGTTAACCCCACCAACCTGTATAAACACACACCTGTATAGCTCTGGAGAGCCCGTAGAGGTTAACCCCACCGACCTGTATAAACACACACCTGTATAAACACACACCTGTATAGCTCTGGAGAGCCCGTAGAGGTTAGACGAGATCCAGGCCTCTCTGTTAATCTCCGTCCAGCTGGTGTTGTCAGGGTTAATTCTGTACTCACAGCGCTCCTCCACAGACTGACAGGGGAATCAAAACATAGACCTTTATTAGGACTATAAGTAAATAGAGTGCATTCAGAAAGTATAACGTTACAGCCTTATTCTAAAATGGATTCAATTCATTGTTTTCCTCATCAATCTACACACAATGACAAAGCGAAAAACAGGTGTAGACATTTTTTGCTAAAATATTAAAAATAGAAAACAGAAATCAACCAATCAATCAAATGTATTTATGAAGCCCTTCTTACATCAGCTGATGTCACAAAGTGCTGTACAGAAACCCAGCCTAAAACCCCCAAACAGCAAGCAATGCAGGTGTAGAAGATATAACTTAACATAAATGTTCAGACCTTTGAGAGGATCTGCAGAGAAGAATGGGAGAAACTACACAAATACAGACGAGCCGAGCTTATAGCGTCATACCCAAGAAGACTCGAGGCTGTAATCGCTGCCAAAGGTGTTTCAACAAAGGTCTGAATACTTATGTAAAAGTGATCGTTTTTTAAAAACTTGAAATACATTTGTAACCATTTCTAAAAACCTGCTTTTGCTTTGTCATTATGGAGGTATTGTGTGTAGATTGATGTGAGGGGGGGGGGGGGGGGGACAATTTAATCGATTTTAGAATAAGGCTGTAACAAAATGTGGAAAATGTCAAAGGGGCCTGAAGACTTTCCCAATGCTGGAGTAGGAGATAGTCAGTCATTTTTATTAGGATCCCCATTCGCTAACGCCAGCTAATCTTCCTGGGGTCCACATTGTATTAAGAGCTGGTTCATGTCTTCATAGTGAATTCAGGGGAACTCCCACCAGAGAAATACTGCTCAAATTCATATACACAAAAGTATGTGGACACTCCTTCAAATTAGTAGATTTGGCCGTTTCAGCCAAACACGTTGCCGACAGGTGTATAAAAAAAATTATGTTTATTTAAAAAAAAAAAATCGAGCACACAGCCATGCAATCTCCATAGACAAACATTGGCAGTAGAATGGCCTTACTGAAGAGCTCAGTGACTTTCAACGTGGCACCGTCATAGGATGCCACCTTTCCAACAAGTCGGTTGGTCAAATTTCTGCCCTGCTAGAGCTGCCCCGGTCAACTGTAAGTGATGTTATTGTGATGTGGAAACATCTAGGAGCAACAACGGCTCAGCCACGTAGTGGTAGGCCACACAAGTTCACAGAACGGAATCGCCGAGTGTTGAATTGCGTAAAAATTGTCTGTCCTCGTTTGCAACACTCACTACTGAGTTCCAAACTGCCTCTGGAAGCAACGTCAGCACAAGAACTGTTCATCGGGAGCTTCATGAAATGGGTTTCCATGGCCGAGCAGCCGCACACAAGCCTAAGATCACCATGCGCAATGCCAAGCATCGAGTGGTATAAAGCTCGCCGCCATTGGACTCTCGAGCAGTGGTTCTCTGAAGTGATGAATCACGCTCACCATCTGGCAGTCCGACGGACGAATCTGGGTTTGGCGGATGCCAGGAGAACACTACCTGCCCCAATGCATAGTGCCAACTGTAAAGTTTGGTGGAGGAGAAATAATGGTCTGGGGCTGTTTTTCATGGTTCGGTCCCCTTAGTTCCAGTGAAGAAAAATCTTAATGCTACAGCATACAATGACATTCTAGATGATTCTGTCCTCCCAACTTTGTGGCAACAGTTTGGGGAAGGCCCTTTCCTGTTTCAGCATGACAATGCTCCCGTGCACAACGCGAGGTCCATACAGAAATGGTTTGACAAGTTGTGTGGAAGAACTTGACTGGCCTGCACAGAGCCCTGACCTCAACCCCATCGAATACCTTTGGGATGAATTGGTACGCAGACTGTGAGCCAGGCCTAATCGCCCAACATCAGTGCCCGACCTCACTAATGCTCTTGTGGCTCAATGGAAGCAAGTCCTAGCAGCAATGTTCCAACATCTAGTGGAAAGCCTTCCCAGAAGAGTGGAGGATGTTATAGCAGCAATGTTCCAACATCTAGTGGAAAGCCTTCCCAGAAGAGTGGAGGCTGTTATAGCAGCAATGTTCCAACATCTAGTGGAAAGCCTTCCCAGAAGAGTGGAGGCTGTTATAGCAGCAATGTTCCAACATCTAGTGGAAAGCCTTCCCAGAAGAGTGGAGACTGTTATAGCAGCAAAGGGGGGGACCAACTTTATATTAATTCCCATGATTTTGGAATGAGATGTTCGACGAGAAGGTGTCCACATACTTTTGGTCATGTAGTATAGATTCAAAAGATAAAGACTTGCGTTACCTCCCTGAGCTAATAACAAGGCTTTAGCTCAGCAGGCTAGCACAGTCATGGTTCGAATCCCGGTCGATCACACGTACCATCATGCGTGCGTGGCTGATGTTCCAAGTCAGCGTTGTCATGGTTCTGTTCTGGGGGTCCACGATGGAATCCTCGATGATGTAGGCGTGCCTGGCCATGGTAACCGGCAGGTACTTCTCCATCCAGCGAGGGGCGCGGTTAGTTTTGGTCAGCAGTCGCCTAGAGACCAGACGGTTACCGGGAGTTACGTCCCTGAAGATGATGTCCTCCGTCAGGACGTGGTTACTGTGGGGGAGAGAAGAGAGGAGAGTTCATTGTAATATTGTATTACAGTTAGAGATATGCTGGGGAGAAAGGAGATGGGAGGGGTGATTCAGAGACACTTTACAGCTTAAAAGGATACCAAAAGATTAGAGGTAGAAACGTTGTATTTGTCAATGGCGCTGCCCGTGCCCTCACATAATGGGACAGCTACAAGGTTACGATGTCTATCCATCTCTATGCTACAACGTCTATCCATCTCTATGCTACAACGTCTATCCATCTCTATGCTACAACGTCTATCCATCTCTATGCTACAACGTCTATCCATCTCTATGCTACAACGTCTATCCATCTCTATGCTACAACATCTATCCATCTCTATGCTACAACATCTATCCATCTCTATGCTACAACATCTATCCGTCTCTATGCTACAACGTCTATCCGTCTCTATGCTACAACGTCTATCCATCTCTATGCTACAACGTCTATCCATCTCTATGCTACAACGTCTATCCATCTCTATGCTACAACGTCTATCCATCTCTATGCTACAACGTCTATCCGTCTCTATGCTACAACGTCTATCCGTCTCTATGCTACAACGTCTATCCGTCTCTATGCTACAACGTCTATCCGTCTCTATGCTACAACGTCTATCCGTCTCTATGCTACAACGTCTATCCATCTCTATGCTACAACGTCTATCCGTCTCTATGCTACAACATCTATCCATCTCTATGCTACAACATCTATCCATCTCTATGCTACAACATCTATCCATCTCTATGCTGCAATGTTACGATGTCTATCCATCTCTATGCTACAACGTTGTGATGTCTATCCATCTCTATGCTACAATGTTGTGATGTCTATCCGTCTCTATGCTACAACGTTGTGACGTCTATCCGTCTCTATGCTACAACGTTGTGACGTCTATCCATCTCTATGCTACAACGTTGCGATGTCTATCCGTCTCTATGCTACAACGTTACGCCGTCTATCCGTCTCTATGCTACAACGTTACGCCGTCTATCCGTCTCTATGCTACAACGTTACGATGTCTATCCGTCTCTATGCTACAACGTTACGATGTCTATCCGTCTCTATGCTACAACGTTACGATGTCTATCCGTCTCTATGCTACAACGTTGCGATGTCTATCCGTCTCTATGCTACAACGTTACGATATCTATCCGTCTCTATGCTACAACGTTGTGATGTCTATCCATCTCTATGCTACAACGTTACGATGTCTATCCGTCTCTATGCTACAACGTTACGACGTCTATCCGTCTCTATGCTACAACGTTGCGACGTCTATCCATCTCTATGCTACAACGTTGCGACGTCTATCCGTCTCTATGCTACAACGTTGCGACGTCTATCCGTCTCTATGCTACAACGTTACGACGTCTATCCGTCTCTATGCTACAACGTTGCGACGTCTATCCGTCTCTATGCTACAACGTCTATCCATCTCTATGCTACAACATCTATCCATCTCTATGCTACAACGTCTATCCATCTCTATGCTACAACGTCTATCCGTCTCTATGCTACAACGTCTATCCATCTCTATGCTACAACGTCTATCCGTCTCTATGCTACAACGTCTATCCGTCTCTATGCTACAACGTCTATCCGTCTCTATGCTACAACGTCTATCCGTCTCTATGCTACAACGTCTATCCGTCTCTATGCTACAACGTCTATCCGTCTCTATGCTACAACGTCTATCCGTCTCTATGCTACAACGTCTATCCGTCTCTATGCTACAACGTCTATCCATCTCTATGCTACAACGTCTATCCATCTCTATGCTACAACGTCTATCCGTCTCTATGCTACAACGTCTATCCGTCTCTATGCTACAACGTCTATCCGTCTCTATGCTACAACGTCTATCCGTCTCTATGCTACAACGTCTATCCATCTCTATGCTACAACGTCTATCCATCTCTATGCTACAACGTCTATCCGTCTCTATGCTACAACGTCTATCCGTCTCTATGCTACAACGTCTATCCATCTCTATGCTACAACGTCTATCCATCTCTATGCTACAACGTCTATCCATCTCTATGCTACGACGTCTATCCGTCTCTATGCTACAACGTGATGTCTATCCGTCTCTATGCTACAACGTCTATCCATCTCTATGCTACAACGTCTATCCGTCTCTATGCTACAACGTCTATCCATCTCTATGCTACAACGTCTATCCGTCTCTATGCTACGACGTCTATCCGTCTCTATGCTACAACGTCTATCCGTCTCTATGCTACAACGTCTATCCGTCTCTATGCTACAACGTCTATCCGTCTCTATGCTACAACGTCTATCCGTCTCTATGCTACAACGTTACGATGTCTATCCGTCTCTATGCTACAACGTTGTGATGTCTATCCGTCTCTATGCTACAACGTTGCGATGTCTATCCGTCTCTATGCTACAACGTTACGATGTCTATCCATCTCTATGCTACAACGTTACGCCGTCTATACATCTCTATGCTACAACGTTACGCCGTCTATCCGTCTCTATGCTACAACGTTACGACGTCTATCCGTCTCTATGCTACAACGTTACGACGTCTATCCGTCTCTATGCTACAACGTTGCGACGTCTATCCGTCTCTATGCTACAACGTTGCGACGTCTATCCGTCTCTATGCTACAACGTTACGACGTCTATCCGTCTCTATGCTACAACGTTACGACGTCTATCCGTCTCTATGCTACAACGTTGCGACGTCTATCCGTCTCTATGCTACAACGTTACGACGTCTATCCGTCTCTATGCTACAACGTGATGTCTATCCATCTCTATGCTACAACGTGATGTCTATCCATCTCTATGCTACAACGTCTATCCATCTCTATGCTACAACGTCTATCCATCTCTATGCTACAACGTCTATCCGTCTCTATGCTACAACGTCTATCCATCTCTATGCTACAACGTCTATCCATCTCTATGCTACAACGTCTATCCATCTCTATGCTACAACGTCTATCCATCTCTATGCTACAACGTCTATCCATCTCTATGCTACAACGTCTATCCATCTCTATGCTACAACGTCTATCCGTCTCTATGCTACAACGTCTATCCGTCTCTATGCTACAACGTCTATCCATCTCTATGCTACAACGTCTATCCGTCTCTATGCTACAACGTCTATCCGTCTCTATGCTACAACGTTACGATGTCTATCCATCTCTATGCTACAACGTTGTGATGTCTATCCATCTCTATGCTACAACGTTACGATGTCTATCCATCTCTATGCTACAACGTTACGATGTCTATCCATCTCTATGCTACAACGTTACGATGTCTATGCTACAACGTTGCGACGTCTATACGTCTCTATGCTACAACGTTACGCCGTCTATACGTCTCTATGCTACAACGTTACGCCGTCTATACATCTCTATGCTACAACGTTACGCCGTCTATACATCTCTATGCTACAACGTTACGCCGTCTATACATCTCTATGCTACAACGTTACGCCGTCTATCCGTCTCTATGCTACAACGTTACGCCGTCTATACATCTCTATGCTACAACGTTACGCCGTCTATCCATCTCTATGCTACAACGTTGTGTTGTCTATCCATCTCTATGCTATAACGTTACGATGTCTATCCATCTCTATGCTACAACGTTACGCCGTCTATCCATCTCTATGCTACAACGTTACGATATCTATACATCTCTATGCTACAACGTCTATCCATCTTTATGCTACAATGTTGTTCTTGCATTGTAAAGGGTTCTAGCTTGTAGGACATTGTTTCGCGAACAGTAACGAACAGTTTCAACATTTCTACATGCCGTGTTAGCTCTCCACTCATGCTGCACAGAAGAAGTTAACAAGAGCGCTATAAAAAAGGGGGACATCTGCTGCGCTGATAGACCGGTTTGATCCGTGAGACACATTTGACGGAAGTACCCGAAAGTTAAAAATAAATCTAGTGCCAAAACCAGTGGAGGCCGGCACATAATAATGCCTTGACATTGAGTCAATGGAAACATGTGGTTGTTACCATTCCATTGACTCCATTCTAGGCACGACTATGAGCCGTCCCCCCCTCAGCAGCCTCCCCTGCAACAAACCATTTTTCATGTTCTAGTACCGGGAGATTAACAGTAAATTGCGCTAAGCTAACGATATGCTAATTTCAATCATTTCCAAACTGCACGCAGAGACACAGAAAAATGGTTTCCATGAGTTCGTCTGACTGGGTAAGTATCTTGTAGTAACCCTTGAATTACTGACAGTGAATGTTTTGCCAGGTGTGTGTGTGTGTGCACTAACAATGCTTTAACTTCACTATGGCTTTAGTGATACAGCAAATAACCTGTTTTACAGGTTGGGCATTTATATGGGTTTGTCAAGGTCTATTTATAGTACAGCCTAGTCACATTAGGGTTAGTCAAGGTCTATTTATAGTACAGCCTAGTCACATTAGGGTTAGTCAAGGTCTATTTATAGTACAGCCTAGTCACATTAGGGTTAGTCAAGGTCTATTTATAGTACAGCCTAGTCACATTAGGAGGGTTAGTCAAGGTCTATTTATAGTACAGCCTAGTCACATTAGGAGGGTTAGTCAAGGTCTATTTATAGTACAGCCTAGTCACATTAGGAGGGTTAGTCAAGGTCTATTTATAGTACAGCCTAGTCACATTAGGGTTAGTCAAGGTCTATTTATAGTACAGCCTAGTCACATTAGGGTTAGTCAAGGTCTATTTATAGTACAGCCTAGTCACATTAGGGTTAGTCAAGGTCTATTTATAGTACAGCCTAGTCACATTAGGGTTAGTCAAGGTCTATTTATAGTACAGCCTAGTCACATTAGGGTTAGTCAAGGTCTATTTATAGTATAGCCTAGTCACATTAGGGTTAGTCAAGGTCTATTTATAGTATAGCCTAGTCACATTAGGGTTAGTCAAGGTCTATTTATAGTATAGCCTAGTCACATTAGGGTTAGTCAAGGTCTATTTATAGTACAGCCTAGTCACATTAGGGTTAGTCAAGGTCTATTTATAGTACAGCCTAGTCACATTAGGGTTAGTCAAGGTCTATTTATAGTACAGCCTAGTCACATTAGGGTTAGTCAAGGTCTATTTATAGTACAGCCTAGTCACATTAGGGGGGTTAGTCAAGGTCTATTTATAGTACAGCCTAGTCACATTAGGGGGGTTAGTCAAGGTCTATTTATAGTACAGCCTAGTCACATTAGGAGGGTTAGTCAAGGTCTATTTATAGTACAGCCTAGTCACATTAGGGTTAGTCAAGGTCTATTTATAGTACAGCCTAGTCACATTAGGGTTAGTCAAGGTCTATTTATAGTATAGCCTAGTCACATTAGGGTTTGTCAAAGTCTATTTATAGTATAGCCTAGTCACATTAGGGTTAGTCAAGGTCTATTTATAGTACAGCCTAGTCACATTAGGGTTAGTCAAGGTCTATTTATAGTATAGCCTAGTCACATTAGGGTTTGTCAAAGTCTATTTATAGTATAGCCTAGTCACATTAGGGTTAGTCAAGGTCTATTTATAGTACAGCCTAGTCACATTAGGAGGTTTAGTCAAGGTCTATTTATAAACTGGGTAGTTTGAGCCCTGAATGCTTATTGGCTGACAGCTGTGGTATATCAGACTGCATACCACAGGTATGACAAAAAAAAATATTTTCACTGCTCTGATTACATTGCCCGGACGGTATATGGTTCTCTCTGCTTCTATTTTCAATCACTTGATGCATTCGCACCTGATGCACACTACGTAAACGATAGCCAAACGTAACAGTGAAAATACACCCCGGAAATACAGAGCTACAGATAATTATATAGACCAGCGTTCTGGAAGTCAGTTAGATAACACTTGCCTGTGGATATTTTGTCTCGTATTTCCACCCGACTAAGGATGAAATCAGCAGACAACAGGTGGAGTAAGTTCAAATTAAGTTTATTCAACATTGACTTGAAATGGGACTTTTGGGGGATTGATGAACATATTGATGGGGCAGGGGTGGAAAAACTACCCAACTGTCACACTTCAGTAAAAGTATAAATACATTAATAGAAAGTTGCTCAAGTGAAAGTCACCCAGTAAAATACTACTTGAGTAAAAGTCCAAAAGTATTTGGTTTTAAATATACTTAAGTATCAAAAGTATTAATCATTTCAACTTTCTTATAGTAGGCAAAGCAGATGGCAACGTTTTAAAAAACTGACAGATAGCCAGGGACACATTCCAACACTCAGACATTATTTACAGATAGCCAGGGACACATTCCAACACTCAGACATCATTTACAGATAGCCAAGGGCACACTCCAACACTCAGACATTATTTACAGATAGCCAAGGGCACACTCCAACACTCAGACATTATTTACAAAAGATGCATTTATGTTTAGTGAGTCCGCCAGAACAGAGGTCGTAGGGATGACCACGTGTTCTCTTGATAAGTGCGTGAATTTCACAATTTTCCTGTCCTACTCAGCATTCAAAATGAGGACTTTGGGTTGTGAGGGAAAATGTATGGAGTAAAAGTACAATATTTTCTTCAGGAATGTAGTGAAGTAAAAGTTGTCAAAAATACAAATAGTAAAGTACAGATACCCCCAAAAAAACGACTTATGGTACTTTTACACCACTGTAGACAGGTTGGTTATCTAGCAACGAAACCAACACATGCAGAACAGACAGGATTGGCATAGTGTTGACAACATGTTAAATATATTTAGTCTCCAATGTTTATTGAAAACATACATTTCCACAATGAGCACTCGTTATACGTCGTTACAGTTGTTGGTTAGCTAGCTAGCTAATATTAGCATAGAGGTGACGTCAGTCAAAACAAGTCATAGTATCAAGAACAAGATAAAACGAGCTATCTGGCAGCAGCTTGTCATTGTTGGTGGCTATCTGGCTGCAGCTTGTCATTGTTGGTCGCTATCTGGCAGCAGCTTGTCATTGTTGGTCGCTATCTGGCAGCAGCTTGTCATTGTTGGTCGCCATCTGGCAGCAGCTTGTCATTGTTGGTTCGCCATCTGGCAGCAGCTTGTCATTGTTGGTTCGCCATCTGGCAGCAGCTTGTCATTGTTGGTCGCCATCTGGCAGCAGCTTGTCATTGTTGGTCGCCATCTGGCAGCAGCTTGTCATTGTTGGTCGCCATCTGGCAGCAGCTTGTCATGGTTGGTCGCCATCTGGCAGCAGCTTGTCATGGTTGGTCGCCATCTGGCAGCAGCTTGTCATGGTTGGTCGCCATCTGGCAGCAGCTTGTCATGGTTGGTCGCCATCTGGCAGCAGCTTGTCATGGTTGGTCGCCATCTGGCAGCAGCTTGTCATGGTTGGTCGCCATCTGGCAGCAGCTTGTCATGGTTGGTCGCCATCTGGCAGCAGCTTGTCATGGTTGGTCGCCATCTGGCAGCAGCTTGTCATGGTTGGTCGCCATCTGGCAGCAGCTTGTCATGGTTGGTCGCCATCTGGCAGCAGCTTGTCATGGTTGGTCGCCATCTGGCAGCAGCTTGTCATGGTTGGTCGCCATCTGGCAGCAGCTTGTCATGGTTGGTCGCCATCTGGCAGCAGCTTGTCATGGTTGGTCGCCATCTGGCAGCAGCTTGTCATGGTTGGTCGCCATCTGGCAGCAGCTTGTCATGGTTGGTCGCCATCTGGCAGCAGCTTGTCATGGTTGGTCGCCATCTGGCAGCAGCTTGTCATGGTTGGTCGCCATCTGGCAGCAGCTTGTCATGGTTGGTCGCCATCTGGCAGCAGCTTGTCATGGTTGGTCGCCATCTGGCAGCAGCTTGTCATGGTTGGTCGCCATCTGGCAGCAGCTTGTCATGGTTGGTCGCCATCTGGCAGCAGCTTGTCATGGTTGGTCGCCATCTGGCAGCAGCTTGTCATGGTTGGTCGCCATCTGGCAGCAGCTTGTCATGGTTGGTCGCCATCTGGCAGCAGCTTGTCATGGTTGGTCGCCATCTGGCAGCAGCTTGTCATGGTTGGTCGCCATCTGGCAGCAGCTTGTCATGGTTGGTCGCCATCTGGCAGCAGCTTGTCATGGTTGGTCGCCATCTGGCAGCAGCTTGTCATGGTTGGTCGCCATCTGGCAGCAGCTTGTCATGGTTGGTCGCCATCTGGCAGCAGCTTGTCATGGTTGGTCGCCATCTGGCAGCAGCTTGTCATGGTTGGTCGCCATCTGGCAGCAGCTTGTCATGGTTGGTCGCCATCTGGCAGCAGCTTGTCATGGTTGGTCGCCATCTGGCAGCAGCTTGTCATGGTTGGTCGCCATCTGGCAGCAGCTTGTCATGGTTGGTCGCCATCTGGCAGCAGCTTGTCATGGTTGGTCGCCATCTGGCAGCAGCTTGTCATGGTTGGTCGCCATCTGGCAGCAGCTTGTCATGGTTGGTCGCCATCTGGCAGCAGCTTGTCATGGTTGGTCGCCATCTGGCAGCAGCTTGTCATGGTTGGTCGCCATCTGGCAGCAGCTTGTCATGGTTGGTCGCCATCTGGCAGCAGCTTGTCATGGTTGGTCGCCATCTGGCAGCAGCTTGTCATGGTTGGTCGCCATCTGGCAGCAGCTTGTCATGGTTGGTCGCCATCTGGCAGCAGCTTGTCATGGTTGGTCGCCATCTGGCAGCAGCTTGTCATGGTTGGTCGCCATCTGGCAGCAGCTTGTCATGGTTGGTCGCCATCTGGCAGCAGCTTGTCATGGTTGGTCGCCATCTGGCAGCAGCTTGTCATGGTTGGTCGCCATCTGGCAGCAGCTTGTCATGGTTGGTCGCCATCTGGCAGCAGCTTGTCATGGTTGGTCGCCATCTGGCAGCAGCTTGTCATGGTTGGTCGCCATCTGGCAGCAGCTTGTCATGGTTGGTCGCCATCTGGCAGCAGCTTGTCATGGTTGGTCGCCATCTGGCAGCAGCTTGTCATGGTTGGTCGCCATCTGGCAGCAGCTTGTCATGGTTGGTCGCCATCTGGCAGCAGCTTGTCATGGTTGGTCGCCATCTGGCAGCAGCTTGTCATGGTTGGTCGCCATCTGGCAGCAGCTTGTCATGGTTGGTCGCCATCTGGCAGCAGCTTGTCATGGTTGGTCGCCATCTGGCAGCAGCTTGTCATGGTTGGTCGCCATCTGGCAGCAGCTTGTCATGGTTGGTCGCCATCTGGCAGCAGCTTGTCATGGTTGGTCGCCATCTGGCAGCAGCTTGTCATTGTTGGTCGCCATCTGGCAGCAGCTTGTCATTGTTGGTCGCCATCTGGCAGCAGCTTGTCATTGTTGGTCGCCATCTGGCAGCAGCTTGTCATTGTTGGTCGCCATCTGGCAGCAGCTTGTCATTGTTGGTCGCCATCTGGCAGCAGCTTGTCATTGTTGGTCGCCATCTGGCAGCAGCTTGTCATTGTTGGTCGCCATCTGGCAGCAGCTTGTCATTGTTGGTCGCCATCTGGCAGCAGCTTGTCATTGTTGGTCGCCATCTGGCAGCAGCTTGTCATTGTTGGTCGCCATCTGGCAGCAGCTTGTCATTGTTGGTCGCCATCTGGCAGCAGCTTGTCATTGTTGGTCGCCATCTGGCAGCAGCTTGTCATTGTTGGTCGCCATCTGGCAGCAGCTTGTCATTGTTGGTCGCCATCTGGCAGCAGCTTGTCATTGTTGGTCGCCATCTGGCAGCAGCTTGTCATGGTTGGTCGCCATCTGGCAGCAGCTTGTCATGGTTGGTCGCCATCTGGCAGCAGCTTGTCATGGTTGGTCGCCATCTGGCAGCAGCTTGTCATGGTTGGTCGCCATCTGGCAGCAGCTTGTCATGGTTGGTCGCCATCTGGCAGCAGCTTGTCATGGTTGGTCGCCATCTGGCAGCAGCTTGTCATGGTTGGTCGCCATCTGGCAGCAGCTTGTCATGGTTGGTCGCCATCTGGCAGCAGCTTGTCATGGTTGGTCGCCATCTGGCAGCAGCTTGTCATGGTTGGTCGCCATCTGGCAGCAGCTTGTCATGGTTGGTCGCCATCTGGCAGCAGCTTGTCATGGTTGGTCGCCATCTGGCAGCAGCTTGTCATGGTTGGTCGCCATCTGGCAGCAGCTTGTCATGGTTGGTCGCCATCTGGCAGCAGCTTGTCATGGTTGGTCGCCATCTGGCAGCAGCTTGTCATGGTTGGTCGCCATCTGGCAGCAGCTTGTCATGGTTGGTCGCCATCTGGCAGCAGCTTGTCATGGTTGGTCGCCATCTGGCAGCAGCTTGTCATGGTTGGTCGCCATCTGGCAGCAGCTTGTCATGGTTGGTCGCCATCTGGCAGCAGCTTGTCATGGTTGGTCGCCATCTGGCAGCAGCTTGTCATGGTTGGTCGCCATCTGGCAGCAGCTTGTCATGGTTGGTCGCCATCTGGCAGCAGCTTGTCATGGTTGGTCGCCATCTGGCAGCAGCTTGTCATGGTTGGTCGCCATCTGGCAGCAGCTTGTCATGGTTGGTCGCCATCTGGCAGCAGCTTGTCATGGTTGGTCGCCATCTGGCAGCAGCTTGTCATGGTTGGTCGCCATCTGGCAGCAGCTTGTCATGGTTGGTCGCCATCTGGCAGCAGCTTGTCATGGTTGGTCGCCATCTGGCAGCAGCTTGTCATGGTTGGTCGCCATCTGGCAGCAGCTTGTCATGGTTGGTCGCCATCTGGCAGCAGCTTGTCATTGTTGGTCGCCATCTGGCAGCAGCTTGTCATTGTTGGTCGCCATCTGGCAGCAGCTTGTCATTGTTGGTCGCCATCTGGCAGCAGCTTGTCATTGTTGGTCGCCATCTGGCAGCAGCTTGTCATTGTTGGTCGCCATCTGGCAGCAGCTTGTCATTGTTGGTCGCCATCTGGCAGCAGCTTGTCATTGTTGGTCGCCATCTGGCAGCAGCTTGTCATTGTTGGTCGCCATCTGGCAGCAGCTTGTCATTGTTGGTCGCCATCTGGCAGCAGCTTGTCATTGTTGGTCGCCATCTGGCAGCAGCTTGTCATTGTTGGTCGCCATCTGGCAGCAGCTTGTCATTGTTGGTCGCCATCTGGCAGCAGCTTGTCATTGTTGGTCGCCATCTGGCAGCAGCTTGTCATTGTTGGTCGCCATCTGGCAGCAGCTTGTCATTGTTGGTCGCCATCTGGCAGCAGCTTGTCATTGTTGGTCGCCATCTGGCAGCAGCTTGTCATTGTTGGTCGCCATCTGGCAGCAGCTTGTCATTGTTGGTCGCCATCTGGCAGCAGCTTGTCATTGTTGGTCGCCATCTGGCAGCAGCTTGTCATTGTTGGTCGCCATCTGGCAGCAGCTTGTCATTGTTGGTCGCCATCTGGCAGCAGCTTGTCATTGTTGGTCGCCATCTGGCAGCAGCTTGTCATTGTTGGTCGCCATCTGGCAGCAGCTTGTCATTGTTGGTCGCCATCTGGCAGCAGCTTGTCATTGTTGGTCGCCATCTGGCAGCAGCTTGTCATTGTTGGTCGCCATCTGGCAGCAGCTTGTCATTGTTGGTCGCCATCTGGCAGCAGCTTGTCATTGTTGGTCGCCATCTGGCAGCAGCTTGTCATTGTTGGTCGCCATCTGGCAGCAGCTTGTCATTGTTGGTCGCCATCTGGCAGCAGCTTGTCATTGTTGGTCGCCATCTGGCAGCAGCTTGTCATTGTTGGTCGCCATCTGGCAGCAGCTTGTCATTGTTGGTCGCCATCTGGCAGCAGCTTGTCATTGTTGGTCGCCATCTGGCAGCAGCTTGTCATTGTTGGTCGCCATCTGGCAGCAGCTTGTCATTGTTGGTCGCCATCTGGCAGCAGCTTGTCATTGTTGGTCGCCATCTGGCAGCAGCTTGTCATTGTTGGTCGCCATCTGGCAGCAGCTTGTCATTGTTGGTCGCCATCTGGCAGCAGCTTGTCATTGTTGGTCGCCATCTGGCAGCAGCTTGTCATGGTTGGTCGCCATCTGGCAGCAGCTTGTCATGGTTGGTCGCCATCTGGCAGCAGCTTGTCATGGTTGGTCGCCATCTGGCAGCAGCTTGTCATGGTTGGTCGCCATCTGGCAGCAGCTTGTCATGGTTGGTCGCCATCTGGCAGCAGCTTGTCATGGTTGGTCGCCATCTGGCAGCAGCTTGTCATGGTTGGTCGCCATCTGGCAGCAGCTTGTCATGGTTGGTCGCCATCTGGCAGCAGCTTGTCATGGTTGGTCGCCATCTGGCAGCAGCTTGTCATGGTTGGTCGCCATCTGGCAGCAGCTTGTCATGGTTGGTCGCCATCTGGCAGCAGCTTGTCATGGTTGGTCGCCATCTGGCAGCAGCTTGTCATGGTTGGTCGCCATCTGGCAGCAGCTTGTCATGGTTGGTCGCCATCTGGCAGCAGCTTGTCATGGTTGGTCGCCATCTGGCAGCAGCTTGTCATGGTTGGTCGCCATCTGGCAGCAGCTTGTCATGGTTGGTCGCCATCTGGCAGCAGCTTGTCATGGTTGGTCGCCATCTGGCAGCAGCTTGTCATGGTTGGTCGCCATCTGGCAGCAGCTTGTCATGGTTGGTCGCCATCTGGCAGCAGCTTGTCATGGTTGGTCGCCATCTGGCAGCAGCTTGTCATGGTTGGTCGCCATCTGGCAGCAGCTTGTCATGGTTGGTCGCCATCTGGCAGCAGCTTGTCATTGTTGGTCGCTATCTGGCAGCAGCTTGTCATTGTTGGTCGCTATCTGGCAGCAGCTTGTCATTGTTGGTCGCTATCTGGCAGCAGCTTGTCATTGTTGGTCGCTATCTGGCAGCAGCTTGTCATTGTTGGTCGCTATCTGGCAGCAGCTTGTCATTGTTGGTCGCTATCTGGCAGCAGCTTGTCATTGTTGGTCGCTATCTGGCAGCAGCTTGTCATTGTTGGTCGCTATCTGGCAGCAGCTTGTCATTGTTGGTCGCTATCTGGCAGCAGCTTGTCATTGTTGGTCGCTATCTGGCAGCAGCTTGTCATTGTTGGTCGCTATCTGGCAGCAGCTTGTCATTGTTGGTCGCTATCTGGCAGCAGCTTGTCATTGTTGGTCGCTATCTGGCAGCAGCTTGTCATTGTTGGTCGCTAACTGGCCATCCAAAACCACAACAACAAGACAGACTTCCGCCCCACTGAGGCGCACGCATAATTTTCATGATGTCAGCTAACGCGTCTATAAATGCGTGGCGTTGTCCTCATAATTTGAATGCGTCACACGTTCCGTGGCTAGGGTATCTTTCTTACCTGTAGAGGCTAGTCCTTCATCATAACTCTCAGTTCCATAGGGTTAGGGTTCCCACACGAACATAATTATATACTACAGCGCTTGTATACATGTAACAGTATAACTTTAGACCGTCCCCTCGCCCCGACCCGGGCGCGAACCAGGGACCCTTTGCACACATCAACAACAGTCACCCGCGAAGCATCGTTACCCATCGCTCCACAAAAGCCGCGGCCCTTGCAGAGCAAGGGGAACCACTACTTCTAGGTTTCAGAGCAAGTGACGTAACCGACTGAAAGGCTGCGCGCACCACCGCTAACTAGCTAGCCATTTCACATCGGTTACATACAGATGGAAGACAGAGTGGATTACCTGTGCTATTGTCACTGAAAATTACTGCTAGCTGCAACTGTGTACAATAAATGTGACTTTTTACATTTGTGAAATAATTTATGTGATATGAAAGTAGCGATATGTTTCTAGGACCGTACCGCAATTGAGTATCGATTCACATTTAGATTCACATTTCGATTTAGATTCACAATTAGATTCACATTTAGATGGAGTATTTGTCTGTTTTGGCTTCCAGAGCCAATCCGCCCTATAAACAGAACGTGTAAGGTCCTTGGGCAAAGGCAGCGTTTCCCAAACGCCAAGGGGTGTACGTTTGGATTTTTGCCCTAACACTACACAGCTGATTCAAATAATGAACTCATCATCAAGGAGTAAGGAGAGGCTCCTTTTGTCCAGTATTGGGCTAGGGTATCTTTCTTACCTGTAGGGGTATCTTTCTTACCTGTAGGGGTTGGGGTATCGCTCCCAGAAAGCGATGCAGACTTGGTCCCAGGAACTTTTCAGAAGACCCACACAGGCAAAGTACTTCACCATTGTTCCCGTAAAAAGACGACTTTATATGTACACTTTGGTAAATACCTGTTAGAAGAATAGTACACGAGAGTAAGATCAAATTAGCTAGTATATGATCAATTACATGCACATTTGCCCAATTAATCGTGAAATTAGAAGGCTGCAACAAAAAGCGAAACTCCTAGGCAAAGCATAGAAAGTGGAACGTTGCGCTTTAAAATGACAGCTGTCCATCAACTTTGGTTAAATTAAAAACAGTTAACGTGCGCACAAGCCATAGTTAGCTAAGTTAACGTTTACCCGTCTGTCCATATTAACGCTATATGCATGTCCATATACCGCTCGATATGCAACCCAGTTCTGCTAACGACATCGCTAGTGACAGTTTGACAGGAAACGGTCACGTCTGCACTCAGTCCCTCGAGTCTTACTAGAATGCTAAGGTAACGAGCTAGTTAGCTTAGCATAGAGTGGGTGGTAAACGCCATCAATTAATTAGCTACATAGCTAAAGTGACCCATTTTCATATGAGGAAAAAGAAAATCTACACATCTTTCCGCTTGAATATGAAACGGTAAGAAAGCCACTTACCTCGTTGGCAATACCATTTACAGCGGAGATAAGTGCATTTTCTACTACTTTTAGAAGAATGTAGCTTGCAGCTACACGACAGACTGATTCCGGCCAATTGAAAGGGAAGGTCAAGAATAACGACATATCCGGTGAGACCAAGACCAGAGAGGAAGCGGTGAAGCGAAAGCGATCCAAAATCTGGCTTCTCCACAGCAGGTGGCGTTGTTTCGGGGGAAGGAGGGTGGTGGAAGCAGAGAAGGCGCTTGAATCTGATTGCGGTGGAAATAAGGATGAATGGACGTTTGTCCAAAATGATGAAAAATTAAGTAAAATGATTGTGGGAAAGGAATCGTCTAGTGTTGTTTTTACCCCTTTGTATCTGGTAAGAGTTGGTTTTCTGGGAGTATTGGGGCTGTTCTTATATCACAGTGATTGGGGCCTGATTTGGTAGATCAGGGAGAGTGTCCAAAATGGTGAAAAAAGCCTTGGGTAAAGTAGTCAGTGAAATACAAGAGGGTGCTTGCATTGATTTTGTGTGTTTCAGCTGATCAGAAGGAACAGCAGCATACCACCCTGCATACCACTACTTGCTTGCTTCTGAAGCTAAGCAGGGTTGGTCCTGGTCAGTCCCTGGATGGGAGACCAGATGCTGCTGGAAGTGGTGTTGGAGAGCCAGTAGGAGGCACTCTTTCCTCTGGTCTAAAAAATATCCCAATTCCCCAGGGCAGTGATTGGGGACACTGCCTCTGTGTAGGGTGCCGTCTTTCGGATGGGACGTTAAACGGGTGTCCTGACTCTCTGAGGTCATTAAAGATCCCATGGCACTTATCGTAAGAGTAGGGGTGTTAACCCCGGTGTCCTGGCTAAATTCCCAATCTGGCCCTCAAACCATCATGGTCACCTAATAATCCCCAGTTTACAATTGGCTCATTCATCCCCCTCCTCTCCCCTGTAACTATTCCCCAGGTCGTTGCTGCAAATGAGAACGTGTTCTCAGTCAACTTACCTGGTAAAATAACGGTAAAATAAATCAAATAAAATAAAATTTGTTGGCCTCACTCAAGTGAATTATTATCCTGTGTCGTGTTTTTAGCTACAGAGCAGGGAACCCGTCAAAGGAATAACGCTAAGGAAAATTCCTGGAGTGGTCGACGTTCATAGGATGAATTGTGTGGTTGATTGAAGGAAAGAGAAGAGTTTGTCTATTCTGTTTTTCGATGTGGAGTCCTAAACCGAGTGCAGCTGTGATATGTGTACTACTCTGTCTTTTGTATCAAATCAAATCTAATTGTATTTGTTACATGCGCCGAATACAACAAGTGTAGACTTTACCGTGAAATGCTTACTTACAAGCCCTTAACCGACAGTGTAGTTCAAGCAGAAGAAAATATTTACCAAGTAGAATAGAATACAAAGTAATAATAAAAGTAACACAATAACAATAGCGAGGCTATATACAGGGTATTACGGTACAGAGTCAATGTGGAGGCTATATACAGGGTATTACGGTACAGAGTCAATGTGGAGGCTATATACAGGGTATTACGGTACAGAGTCAATGTGGAGGCTATATACAGGGTATTACGGTACAGAGTCAATGTGGAGGCTATATACAGGGTATTACGGTACAGAGTCAATGTGGAGGCTATATACAGGGTATTACGGTACAGAGTCAATGTGGAGGCTATATACAGGGTATTACGGTACAGAGTCAATGTGGAGGCTATATACAGGGTATTACGGTACAGAGTCAATGTGGAGGCTATATACAGGGTATTACGGTACAGAGTCAATGTGGAGGCTATATACAGGGTATTACGGTACAGAGTCAATGTGGAGGATATATACAGGGGGTACCGGTACAGAGTCAATGTGGAGGCTATATACAGGGGGCACCGGTACCGAGTCAATGTGGAGGGGTACAGGCTAGTTGAGGTAATCTGTACATGTAAGTGGGGGCGAAGTGACTATGCATACAAACAGTGAGTGTACTAAAGGGTGGGGGGTCAATGTAAATTGTCCGGTGGCGATTTTATGAATTGTTCAGCAGTCTTATGGCTTGGGGGTAGAAGCTGTTGAGGAGCCTTTTGGTCATAGACTTGGTGCTCCGGTACCGCTTGCCATGTGGTAGCAGAGATAACAGTCTATGTGTCTGGAGTTTAACAATTTTATAGGCTTTCCTCTGACACGCCTATTATATAGGTCCTGGATGGCAGGAAGCTTGGCCTAAGTGATGTATAGGGCCGTTCGCACTACCCTCTGTGTCGCCTTACGGTCAGATGCCGAGCAGTTGCCATACCAGGCGGTGATGCAACCAGTCAGGAGGCTCTCGATGGTGCAGCTGTAGAACTTTTTGAGGATCTGGGGACACATGCCAAATCTTTTCAGTCTCCTGAGGGGGAATAGGTTTTGTCGTGCCCTCTTCATGACTGTCTTGGTATGTTTGGACCATGATAGTTCATTGGTGATGTGGACACCAAGGAACTTGAGACTCTCGACCCGCTCCACTACAGCCCCGTCGATGATAATGGGGGCGTGTTCGGTCCTCCTTTTCCTGTAGTCCACGATCAGCTCCTTAGTCTTGGTCACGTTGAGGGAGAGGTTGTTGTCCTGGCACCACACTGCCAGTTCTCTGACCTCCTCCCTATAGGCTGTCTCATCATTGTCGGTGATCAGGCCTACCACTGTTGTGTTGTCAGAAAACTTAATGATGGTGTTGGAGTCGTGTTTGGCCACGCAGTTGTGGGTGAACAGGGAGTACAGGAGGGGACTAAGTACACACCCCTGAGGGGCCCCAGTGTTAAGGATCAGCGTGGCAGACGTGTTGTTACCTACTCTTACCACCTGGGGGCGGCCCGTCAGGAAGTCCAGGATCCAGTTGCAAAGGGTGGTGTTTAGTCCCAGAGTCCTTGGCTTAGTGATGAGCTTCTTGGGCACTATGGTGTTTAACACTGAGCTGTAGTCAATGAACAGCATTCTCACATAGGTGTTCCTTTTGTCCAGGTGAGAAAGGGCAGTGTGGAGTGCGATTTGAGATTGCATCATCTGTGGATCTGTTTGGGCGGTATGCGAATTGGAGTGGGTCTAGGGTGTCCAGGAGGATGCTGTTGATGTGAGCCATGACCAGCCTTTCAAAGCACTTCATGGCTACTGACGTGAATGCCACGGGGCGGTAATCATTTAGGCAGGTTACCTTCGCTTCCTTGGGCACAGGGACTATTGTGGTATGTTTGAAACATGTAGGTATTACAGACTCAGTCAGGGAAAGGTTGAAAATGTCAGTGAAGACACTTGCCAATTGGTCCGCGCATGCTTTGAGTACGCGTCCTGGTAATCCGTCTGGCCCAGCTGCTTTGTGAATGTTGACCTGTTTAAAGGTTTTGTTCACATCGGCTACCGAGAGCTTTATCACACAGTCATCCAGAACAGCTGGTGCTCTCGTGCATGCTTCAGTGTTGCTTGCCTCGAAGTGAGCATAAAAGGCATTTAGCTCGTCTGGTAGGCTCACGTCACTGGGCAGCTCGCGTCTGGGTTTCCCTTTGTACTCCGTAAAAGTTTCCAGGCCATTGCAGTGTAAGAGATGTGAACATTTGGGCCATGTAGAGAGTGTCTGCAGATGGAAGGAGCCCAGATTCGGGACATGTGGGGAAGATCACTTTAATGGAGATTGTATAGAAGAAGAGAATTTGCAAATGAATAAAGTGTTGTATTTGTGGAGGAGAACCCGAGGCAACATCTTTGGAATGCCCAAATAAGGTGAAAGAGATGGAGGTTGACAAAATCTGTCTCCTATTATCTATGCGGAGGCAGTAGAAAGAGCAGAAGGCCCGATGGTAGTGAATAACAGGGGAGCTATACAGCAACATGCATCCAGGCCTGCTTGTCACCAGCAGGATCACGACATGTGAAGAAAGTGGACTTTGTTGCTTTTATAGCAATGGTGATAAATGCATGGCGCAAGTAAAAATAGATAAAAAGTTAAGAAAGTTTAACATGATTGTTTCTGCAATGGTTGATGAACATATTTAACATCTGAGGAGCTATATGGATTACTGCCTCATACAGCCCCACCCTCTCAGGCCCCAGAGCCCGAAGAGGGGATTTGAGCTTTTAAATGACTGAAGGAGGGGGAATATATATATTAATGTAATTTTTTTTCATAGTTTGTGTGGATTAATGTTCATTTTCTCTTCCCCGTAGTGGAATTTACTTTTATTTTAGTACATTTTTTCACCCAGTTGGTGGCGACAATTGTTTCGTTAACCAAGCTAGGTTGCTTTTTTTGTATGGATGTCAATGAGAGGGTTGAATTCGATCAACAACAAAAATGTATAGCTTTGGTGCTACTTGAGGCTTGTTTGATCGAATAAACGTCTTGGAATGCTGAAGTTGTCATGAGTGTGTTGTCATAAGTAGGACACGCGACACACCGGCAACTTTGATAAAAAACACATATAGGAGTTGAGCCAGAGATCCTTTTGCTAATATCTATGATTGTGCCTGTTCTCCACATGCGTATCTGCCCTCTAATTGTCTAGAATGGTCCCACCTGACCTTGCCTCCCGACCTCCTTCCATTTCTGAAGACATTTCATTTAATTGTTAGAGCGGTCTCTTAACTGTGAATATATTTTCCATAACCAAAAATATTGTATTTTCAGCTGTTTTAAGCTGGTGAACAAAACCGAAAGTAAAAGACGCACAAACGAAACTTAAGAATGGGAAGGAGAGAAAAAGAGCAACATAGAACAGATCTACAGCTTCTTAGACTGGCTTTCAATGAGAATGACAGATCTACTGCTTCTTAGACGTTTCTATGCGAATATTATAGTATTAAAATGCTTTTGCCCGGACAATATAATGCATAATCTGTGGCAAAAGCCATCCCTGTGCATCCTCATATTGACAGCCAGGTGGCAGTATACGACCATGTTAACATCTGTTATCCTCATATTGACAGTCAGGTGACTGTATAAGACCTGTTAACATCTCTTATCCTCACATTGACAGTCAGGTGACTGTAGAAGACCTGTTAACATCTATTATCCTCATATTGACAGTCAGGTGACTATGTTAACATCTATTATCCTCACATTGACAGTCAGGGGACTGTATGTTAACATCTGTTATCCTCATATTGACAGTCAGCTGACTGTATGTTAACATCTATTATCCTCATATTGACAGTCAGGAGACTGTATAAGACCTGTTAACATCTATTATCCTCACATTGACAGTCAGGTGACTGTAGAAGACCTGTTAACATCTCTTATCCTCACATTGACAGTCAGGTGACTGTAGAAGACCTGTTAACATCTATTATCCTCATATTGACAGTCAGGTGACTGTATGTTAACATCTATTATCCTCATATTGACAGTCAGGTGACTGTATGTTAACATCTATTATCCTCATATTGACAGTCAGGTGACTGTATGAGACCTGTTAACATCTCTTATCCTCACATTGACAGTCAGGTGACTGTATGTTAACATCTATTATCCTCATAGTGACAGTCAGGTGACTGTATAAGACCTGTTAACAACTATTATCCTCATATTGACAGTCAGGTGACTGTATGTTAACATCTATTATCCTCATATTGACAGTCAGGTGACTGTATAAGACCTGTTAACATCTATTATCCTCATATTGACAGTCAGGTGACTGTATGTTAACATCTCTTATCCTCACATTGACAGTCAGGTGACTGTATGTTAACATCTATTATCCTCACATTGACAGTCAGGTGACTGTATAAGACCTGTTAACCTCTGTTATCCTCACATTGACAGTCAGGTGACTGTATGTTAACATCTATTATCCTCATATTGACAGTCAGGTGACTGACTGTATGTTAACATCTATTATCCTCACATTGACAGTCAGGTGACTGTATGAGACCTGTTAACATCTGTTATCCTCACAGTGACAGTCAGGTGACTGTATGTTAACATCTCTTATCCTCATATTGACAGTCAGCTGACTGTATGTTAACATCTATTATCCTCATATTGACAGCCAGGTGACTGTATAAGACCTGTTAACATCTGTTACCCTCACATTGACAGTCAGGTGACTGTAGAAGACCTGTTAACATCTATTATCCTCACATTGACAGTCAGGTGACTGTATGTTAACATCTATTATCCTCATAGTGACAGTCAGGTGACTGTATAAGACCTGTTAACATCTATTATCCTCACAGTGACAGTCAGGTGACTGTATGTTAACATCTCTTATCCTCATATTGACAGTCAGGTGACTGTATAAGACCTGTTAACATCTCTTATCCTCATATTGACAGTCAGGTGACTGTATAAGACCTGTTAACATCTCTTATCCTCACATTGACAGTCAGGTGACTGTAGAAGACCTGTTAACATCTATTATCCTCATATTGACAGTCAGGTGACTGTATAAGACCTGTTAACATCTCTTATCCTCATATTGACAGTCAGGTGACTGTATAAGACCTGTTAACATCTATTATCCTCACATTGACAGTCAGGTGACTGTATGTTAACATCTATTATCCTCACATTGACAGTCAGGTGACTGTATAAGACCTGTTAACATCTGTTATCCTCACATTGACAGTCAGGTGACTTGATAAGACCTGTTAACATCTATTATCCTCATATTGACAGTCAGGTGACTGTATGTTAACATCTCTTATCCTCATATTGACAGTCAGGTGACTGTATGTTAACATCTATTATCCTCATAGTGACAGTCAGGTGACTGTATAAGACCTGTTAACATCTATTATCCTCATATTGACAGCCAGGTGACTGTATGTTAACATCTATTATCCTCACAGTGACAGTCAGGTGACTGTATGTTAACATCTATTATCCTCATAGTGACAGTCAAGTGACTGTATAAGATCTGTTAACATCTGTTATCCTCACATTGACAGCCAGGTGACTGTATGTTAACATCTATTATCCTCACATTGACAGTCAGGTGACTGTATGTTAACATCTCTTATCCTCATATTGACAGTCAGGTGACTGTCGGTTAACATCTATTATCCTCACAGTGACAGTCAGGTGACTGTATGTTAACATCTATTATCCTCACATTGACAGTCAGGTGACTGTATGAGACCTGTTAACATCTGTTATCCTCATATTGACAACCAGGTGACTGTATAAGACCTGTTAACATCTGTTATCCTCACATTGACAGTCAGGTGACTGTATGTTAACATCTATTATCCTCATATTGACAGCCAGGTGACTGTATGAGACCTGTTAACATCTGTTATCCTCATATTGACAGCCAGGTGACTGTATGTTAACATCTATTATCCTCATAGTGACAGTCAGGTGACTGTATAAGACCTGTTAACATCTGTTATCCTCACAGTGACAGTCAGGTGACTGTATGAGACCTGTTAACATCTGTTATCCTCACATTGACAGTCAGGTGACTGTATGTTAACATCTATTATCCTCATATTGACAGTCAGGTGACTGTATGTTAACATCTCTTATCCTCATATTGACAGTCAGGTGACTGTATGTTAACATCTATTATCCTCATAGTGACAGTCAGGTGACTGTATGTTAACATCTCTTATCCTCACAGTGACAGTCAGGTGACTGTATAAGACCATGTTAACATCTATTATCCTCATATTGACAGTCAGGTGACTGTATGTTAACATCTATTATCCTCATAGTGACAGTCAGGTGACTGTATGTTAACATCTATTATCCTCATAGTGACAGTCAGGTGACTGTATGTTAACATCTATTATCCTCATATTGACAGTCAGGTGACTGTATAAGACCTGTTAACATCTATTATCCTCACATTGACAGTCAGGTGACTGTATGTTAACATCTGTTATCCTCACAGTGACAGTCAGGTGACTGTATGTTAACATCTATTATCCTCACATTGACAGTCAGGTGACTGTATGTTAACATCTATTATCCTCACATTGACAGTCAGGTGACTGTATGTTAACATCTATTATCCTCATATTGACAGTCAGGTGACTGTATGTTAACATCTATTATCCTCATAGTGACAGTCAGGTGACTGTATGTTAACATCTCTTATCCTCACAGTGACAGTCAGGTGACTGTATGTTAACATCTCTTATCCTCATAGTGACAGTCAGGTGACTGTATGTTAACATCTATTATCCTCATAGTGACAGTCAGGTGACTGTATGAGACCTGTTAACATCTGTTATCCTCATTGTGACAGTCAGGTGACTGTATAAGACCATGTTAACATCTCTTATCCTCATAGTGACAGTCAGGTGACTGTATAAGACCATGTTAACATCTCTTATCCTCATAGTGACAGTCAGGTGACTGTATGTTAACATCTATTATCCTCATAGTGACAGTCAGGTGACTGTATGAGACCTGTTAACATCTGTTATCCTCACAGTGACAGTCAGGTGACTGTATGTTAACATCTCTTATCCTCATATTGACAGTCAGGTGACTGTATGAGACCTGTTAACATCTATTATCCTCACATTGACAGTCAGGTGACTGTATGAGACCTGTTAACATCTGTTATCCTCACAGTGACAGTCAGGTGACTGTATAAGACCATGTTAACATCTCTTATCCTCATAGTGACAGTCAGGTGACTGTATGTTAACATCTGTTATCCTCACAGTGACAGTCAGGTGACTGTATGTTAACATCTATTATCCTCATAGTGACAGTCAGGTGACTGTATGAGACCTGTTAACATCTGTTATCCTCATAGTGACAGTCAGGTGACTGTATAAGACCATGTTAACATCTCTTATCCTCATAGTGACAGTCAGGTGACTGTATAAGACCATGTTAACATCTCTTATCCTCATAGTGACAGTCAGGTGACTGTATGTTAACATCTATTATCCTCATAGTGACAGTCAGGTGACTGTATGAGACCTGTTAACATCTGTTATCCTCACAGTGACAGTCAGGTGACTGTATGTTAACATCTCTTATCCTCATATTGACAGTCAGGTGACTGTATGAGACCTGTTAACATCTATTATCCTCACATTGACAGTCAGGTGACTGTATGAGACCTGTTAACATCTGTTATCCTCACAGTGACAGTCAGGTGACTGTATAAGACCATGTTAACATCTCTTATCCTCATAGTGACAGTCAGGTGACTGTATGTTAACATCTGTTATCCTCACAGTGACAGTCAGGTGACTGTATGTTAACATCTGTTATCCTCATATTGACAGCCAGGTGACTGTATGTTAACATCTGTTATCCTCATATTGACAGCCAGGTGACTGTATGTTAACATCTGTTATCCTCACAGTGACAGTCAGGTGACTGTATGTTAACATCTGTTATCCTCATATTGACAGCCAGGTGACTGTATGTTAACATCTATTATCCTCATAGTGACAGTCAGGTGACTGTATAAGACCTGTTAACATCTATTATCCTTATAGTGACAGTCAGGTGACTGTTAATGACCTGTTAATGACCCGTTTCAGAAACGCAGCACTTTTTTTTCAGAACGACTGAGTCGTGAATACAAAATGTCGAACAATTTCTATTTATTTTGGGGTTTATACCTAATAAGGAAATCTATTTAATCTCACCGCCTATTAGACCATTTTCCTATTACAACAACAATGGTTTGGTTTTGAAATGTACCTCAACAAGCTTTTTATTGGAGAGAAATAAACGAGACCTACGTTACCTGAGTGTGTACAGATCAATCATTCAAGGTGTTGTGAAAGATCCACCTCTAGAGTTCAGTGACCTAGCTGTCTTACCTGTCTAATTAAAGGTTTAAGATATGACCGTGCAATATAACAATGAGTCAGGATCATCCTCCACAACCGTATAAACCTCTCTTACTCGATGTAGCTACCTCAGTTCAGAATAAAAATATTTCCCTCTTCCTTGTCTGCTTGTGTCAAACTGTGTGTGGAATGTTGGGCTAGTTAAAACTGTCAGTTGAATATTCACTTTATTGTTGAAGAATGTTGTATAGTTGATGTGACTAGCAACAGTAAAGAGGACAACTACATTTGACCACCACACCATCTCAGAATGTCTCTTTATCTGTGACAGATGCACTACACATTAGACATGGACTGGCCTGCTTGTTCCTCTTAGCCTGGTCCCAGCTCGGTTAGTGCTATCATGCAGATAGTTCCCTGATTATTCCAAATTCCCAGAACATCCAGCAGATACTGCATTGCACTGAGTTCAATGAATGAAAGCCTAGATGTATCTGATGACTTAATCAAATAATATTAATTCATTCTTCATATTTGCAATGCCAGAGACGTCAGCCTGCCATTGTGAGAGAATCCCCACAGTGAGGATGGAGGGCTCTTTTCTCTGCTTTAAATACAAAAGAAGCCCCCGACGCTGGAGGCCCCCGACGCTGGAGGCCCCCGACGCTGGAGGCCCCCGACGCTGGAGGCTCACGACGCTGGAGGCCCACGACGCTGGAGGCCCCCGACGCTGGAGGCCCCCGACGCTGGAGGCCCCCGACGCTGGAGGCTCACGACGCTGGAGGCTCACGACGCTGGAGGCTCACGACGCTGGAGTCCCCCGACGCTGGAGGCTCACGACGCTGGAAGCCCCCGACGCTGGAGTCCCCCGACGCTGGAGTCCCCCGACGCTGGAGGCTCACGACGCTGGAGTCACCCGACGCTGGAGGCCCACGACGCTGAAGGCCCACGACGCTGGAGGCCCCCCGACGCTGGAGGCCCCCCGACGCTGGAGGCCCCCCGACGCTGGAGGCCCCCCGACGCTGGAGGCCCCCCGATGCTGAAGGCCCCCGACGCTGGAGGCCCCCGACGCTGGAGGCCCCCCGACGCTGAAGGCCCCCCGACGCTGAAGGCCCCCCGACGCTGAAGGCCCCCCGACGCTGGAGGCCCCCCGACGCTGGAGGCCCCCGACGCTGGAGGCCCCCACATCCTGTTGTGAAGTGAACGTTGTAGAGCGTTGACACTGGCTGAGTGTCAAATGACACGTTATTCCCTTTCTAGTGCACTACTAATGACCAGGCTCTGATCTAAAGAAGTCCACTATATAGGGAACAGGGTGCCGTGTGGGACTCACACACAGTGAATAGCAAATCAACTTCATTATGCTGCCAATTATATCCCTTTGTCTAACGATCCACTTCAACTAGAGTAGGCGTGAACATTTCTACTGTGTGTCCCTTAGCGAACATTGACAGGGTCTACCTCCAAAATGGCGCCCTACTCTATATATAGTCCACTACCTTAGCCCATAGGACTATGGCCAACAGTAGTGCACTGTAGAGGGAATAGGGAGCCATTTTGGACCCATCCACTTCAACTAGAGTAGGCGTGAACATTTTTACTGTGTGTCCCTTAGCGAACATTGACAGGGTCTACCTCCAAAATGGCGCCCTACTCTATATATAGTCCACTACCTTAGCCCATAGGACTATGGTCAACTGTAGTGCACTATATATGGAATAGGGAGCCATTTTGGACTCAGTCACTAATTTAAACAAGTCTATTGTTCCGTGAATGTAAATAACCATGTGTTCTCTCTACCTCATCCTGTTATAGTCAGTTTTAATGAGTTCTGTTACAACCAAAGATAACGGCTTGATCAATCAACGCGTCTTTGAATTCATCGGACAAGCGTAGTTAATTATTTAGAAGTACCATAGACAGTTAGATGAAGTAGCGAAACATAAAACATTTACACATGCAATGTCTTCTTTCAACTTTGAACCTCAGTCAGTCAGTAATCTCAAGGTAGATATTCAAGGTTAGGTCATTCGATTCAGACAGTTTCACCACAACCCTATTAAGGTCCTTGTAAAGTCTCATATTAATAATCCTCAAATAGGACCAGGAGTTTTTCCTGATCCACACCACATGATCTGACCAAGGCTATATAACTAGGACCCAGAGTTCATCTTAGTTATCCCACACGGTCAGGGAACTGTAGGGTCCAGAGTTTATCCTAGTTATCCCACACGGTCAGGTAACTGTAGGGTCCAGAGTTTATCCTAGTTATCCCACACGGTCAGGGAACTGTAGGGTCCAGAGTTTATCCTAGTTATCCCACACGGTCAGGTAACTGTAGGGTCCAGAGTTTATCCTAGTTATCCCACACGGTCAGGGAACTGTAGGGTCCAGAGTTTATCCTAGTTATCCCACACGGTCAGGGAACTGTAGGGTCCAGAGTTTATCCTAGTTATCCCACACGGTCAGGGAACTGTAGGGTCCAGAGTTTATCCTAGTTATCCCACACGGTCAGGGAACTGTAGGGTCCAGAGTTTATCCTAGTTATCCCACACGGTCAGGGAACTGTAGGGTCCAGAGTTTATCCTAGTTATCCCACACGGTCAGGGAACTGTAGGGTCCAGAGTTTATCCTAGTTATCCCACACGGTCAGGTAACTGTAGGGTCCAGAGTTTATCCTAGTTATCCCACACGGTCAGGTAGCGGTAGGGTCCAGAGTTTATCCTAGTTATCCCACACGGTCAGGGAATTGTAGGGTCCAGAGTTTATCCTAGTTATCCCACACGGTCAGGTAGCGGTAGGGTCCAGAGTTTATCCTAGTTATCCCACACGGTCAGGGAACTGTAGGGTCCAGAGTTTATCCTAGTTATCCCACACGGTCAGGTAACTGTAGGGTCCAGAGTTTATCCCAGTTATCCCACACGGTCAGGGAACTGTAGGGTCCAGAGTTTATCCTAGTTATCCCACACGGTCAGGTAACTATAGGGTCCAGAGTTTTTCTTGCTCAGGTCGGTTGTGAGGTCAGGAAAAACTCCTGGTCCTAGCATCATTGAAGAGATGCTTTAACAATAATAAGTGCAGCAATTCCCGATTTCCTTTCTGTTGGCACTAATATCACTCCATACAGCAGTATAGTGTCCTGTCCAGGGGGTGTACTTATACATCAATATATTATATTAACAGACGCTTTAATCCAAAGTGATTTATGGGCCGTTCTGGTTCACTCTACAGAAACAGGAGATGGACCCCTGCCCTACGGGCCGTTCTGGTTCACTCTACAGAAACAGGAGATGGACTCCTGCCCTATGGGCCGTTCTGGTTCACTCTACAGAAACAGTAGATGGACTCCTGCCCTACGGGCCGTTCTGGTTCACTCTACAGAAACAGGAGATGGACTCCTGCCCTATGGGCCGTTCTGGTTCACTCTACAGAAACAGGAGATGGACTCCTGCCCTATGGGCCGTTCTGGTTCACTCTACAGAAACAGTAGATGGACTCCTGCCCTACGGGCCGTTCTGGTTCACTCTACAGAAACAGTAGATGGACTCCTGCCCTACGGGCCGTTCTGGTTCACTCTACAGAAACAGTAGATGGACTCCTGCCCTACGGGCCGTTCTGGTTCACTCTACAGAAACAGGAGATGGACTCCTGCCCTACGGGCCGTTCTGGTTCACTCTACAGAAACAGGAGATGGACTCCTGCCCTATGGGCCGTTCTGGTTCACTCTACAGAAACAGGAGATGGACTCCTGCCCTATGGGCCGTTCTGGTTCACTCTACAGAAACAGGAGATGGACTCCTGCCCTATGGGCCGTTCTGGTTCACTCTACAGAAACAGGAGATGGACTCCTGCCCTATGGGTCGTCTGGTTCACTCTACAGAAACAGTAGATGGACTCCTGCCCTATGGGCCGTTCTGGTTCACTCTACAGAAACAGTAGATGGACTCCTGCCCTATGGGCCGTTCTGGTTCACTCTACAGAAACAGTAGATGGTTCACAAGGCTTATTTTAGATTTTTTTACAGCAGCCTCCGATTCTCTTTCTAATGGTGCTAATATCACTCCATACAGCAGCCTCAATCAGACGATCAATCAACCAATCAGACGGCAGATCAATCAACCAATCAGACGACAGATCAATCAACCAATCAGACAGCAGATCAATCAACCAATCAGACGGCAGATCAATCAACCAATCAGACGGCAGATCAATCAACCAATCAGACGGCAGATCAATCAGACGGCAGTAGGAGGGTGTCCTCCGTTCCTCCTGTTCAGAGACATCCTTCTTAGTGACCGGGTCCTGAAGGATCCCTCAGGGTGAATACTGTCTGGTTTATCCTCACACCTGAACACCATGAGGAACCCGTTCCTGTAGTTCTTATTCATCCAGCCGTACAGGAGCGGGTTGGCGAAGGTGGAGCACATGGCTACAATGTGGAAGAGGGTATAGATGAGCTTGTATTGTCTTAAGCTGAGCACCAGGTCTAGGTCACTGGCTAGTTGAAACACGTGGAAGGGTAGCCAGCATGTGGCGAAGACTACAACCACCATAACCAGCATCTTGGTGGTCTTCTTCCTGCGCTGGACGGCGTCGACGCGGCTCGCTGGACTCACGTGGTTCTTCAGCTTCACCCAGATGCAGATGTAGGCGTAACTGATGATGGAGAGTGGCAGCACGTACTGCAGCAGTAACATAGACAGGCTGTAAATGACTCCATCTCTGCTGCTGCCGTAAGGCCACTTCTCATAGCAGACTGAGATCCTCAGGTTGATGGACGGGATCTCCTCCTGACGGTACTCTCTGAAGATGGCGAGCGGGCTGGCCAGCATGGAGGACAGCGTCCAGGTGAGAGCCATGATGAGCAGGCTGCTTCGCCAGGTGAGGCGCTGGCCCAGGTGGAACACGATACACCTGTAGCGCTCCAGAGCGATGACGCTCAGCGTCAGGATCGATACGTGAACGCTCAGCGCCTGGGCGAACGGGACCATGTGACACAGCACCGCGCCAAACTTCCACTCGTCGAGCAAGGTATAAACCAGTGTGAACGGTAAGCACAACGTATCCACCAGCAGGTCGGCCAGGGCCAGGTTAGCTATGAAGAAGTTAGTGACTGTCCTCATGTTCCGGAAGCGGATGATCATGTAGATGACTAGGGCGTTGCCTACTAGGCCCAGTAAGATGATTAGACTATACGCTGTGATCAAAACAGCCTGGACTCCTACATGCTTGGTGATGTCAGAGTGGAACCCCGGCCGGTCGAGGTGGAGGCTGAGACTGTCGTTACCCAGGATGCCTTGCTGCCAGTTGGTTGAGGTGGTGTCCATGTGGACTGGCTGTTGGAGGGGTCTGGGTTTAAAAGGGTCTGAGGGGTTTTCTGCTGGGAGGTAAGGAGGGAAGATCACTGGAGCTGGTCAGTCAGTTCAAATACAGTTTATATAGTCCAATACTGATGGTAACACTGCAGAGTCCAGTCACTGAAGCCAACTAGTCCCTGGTCCAGTCCAGATACACTGGGAGCACTGCCTGGTCTGGTCTGGTCTGGTCTGGTTATTCAGTCTACTGGTAGGGAAGACAACACTGCCTGGTCTCTCAGTCAGCTGGGAAGTCCAGATACCTGCAGTGGGAGAAACAACAGATGGAACATTCTCAGTGATAACACAGAGGAGAGGGGTCAGGTGAAAGACAAATTCTACAACCACCAGAGTAAAACATGAGCAAAATATGGGTTGTTAGCTCTCTGAGTCTGGAGGAGGGGACAACTAAATTAGGGAGGTTCATAGATAGCTCTGGAGAAGGGGACAACTAACTTAGGGAGGTTCATAGATAGCTCTGGAGAAGGTGGGACAACTAACTTAGGGAGGTTCATAGATAGCTCTGGAGAAGGGGGGACAACTAACTTAGGGAGGTTCATAGATAGCTCTGGAGAAGGTGGGACAACTAACTTAGGGAGGTTCATAGATAGCTCTGGAGAAGGTGGGACAACTAACTTAGGGAGGTTCATAGATAGCTCTGGAGGAGGCTACAACTAACTTAGGGAGGTTCATAGATAGCCTGGTCCTCTGGAGGAGGGGACAACTAACTTAGGGAGGTTCATAGATAGCCTGGTCCTCTGGAGGAGGGGACAACTAACTTAGGGAGGTTCATAGATAGCCTGGTCCTCTGGAGGAGGGGACAACTAACTTAGGGAGGTTCATAGATAGCCTGGTCCTCTGGAGGAGGGGACAACTAACTTAGGGAGGTTCATAGATAGCCTGGTCCTCTGGAGGAGGGGACAACTAACTTAGGGAGGTTCATAGATAGCCTGGTCCTCTGGAGGAGGGGACAACTAACTTAGGGAGGTTCCTAGATAGCCTGGTGCTCTGGAGGAGGGTACAGCTAACTGGTACAGTTCATAGATATCCCTGGCTTCTCAATATACACCCTGATATACAACATTACTCATCTCCCTCTCTCTGGTCTATCTCTCTGTCTGTTCCAGGTCTTTCTTTCTGTCTCTCTGTGTCTCTCTCTCTGTCTCTCTCTCTGTCTCTCTCTCTGTCTCTCTCTGTGTCTCTGTCTCTGTCTCTCTGTCTCTGTCTCTCTTTCTCTCTCTCTCTCTCTCTGTCTCTCTCTCTGTGTGTCTCTCTCTGTCTCTCTCTCTGTCTCTCTCTCTGTCTCTCTCTCTGTGTGTCTCTCTCTGTGTCTCTCTCTGTCTCTCTCTGTCTCTCTCTCTCTCTCTCTCTCTCTCTCTCTCTCTCTCTCTCTCTCTCTCTCTCTCTCTCTCTCTCTCTCTCTCTCTCTCTCTCTCTCTCTCTCTCTCTCTCTCTCTCTCTCTCTCTCTCTCTCTCTCCTCTCTGTGTACCTACAATATTGTGCTCTTCTTTCTAGGTTGTAATTTGTGGAAGTCTATATAAATCATGATCGGTGGTCATCTCTCCTATAGTTCCCTACCGTCCGGGTTTATAGTCTATGTGTGTGTGTGTGTGTTTATAATTCATAATCAGTGGGCATCCCTCCTATCCTTCCTCACTGTGTGTTTATAGGAGAGGGCTTGAGGAGAGAGATATACTGCTGCATGGCGTACACTGTTTACTGTGTGTCCTGTGTCTCCACCACAAAACCAGAACACTGTTTACTGTCTCTGTGTCCTGTGTCTCCACCACAAAACCAGAAACCTGAAATGACACTAGTGCTGCAAAAACATTTCCCAGGTCCAGAAATCTTGGTTAGTTTGGAAGATTCCTGATTCTCCGGAATCAGAAGGAAGTAAGCATGAAATCCTGGGTATTTTAGGAAACCCAAATGGCACCTATCCCCTATATAGGGCACCTATCCCCTATATAGTGCACCTATCCCCTATACAGTGCACCTATCCCCTATACAGTGCACCTGTCATCTATATAGTGCACCTATCCCCTATATAGTGCACTACTTTAAAGCCCAAGTAGTGTGCTATTTTATAACTTTCACACCTCCCCTTGATCAGCAATAAATTAGCCAGGAGAGGAGATCATTCTTTTATTGTATTTTTTTAAATTTAACTTTCATTTAACTAGGCAAGTCAATTAAGAACAAATTCTTATGTACAATGACGGCTTACCAGGAGGCGAAAGGCCTCCTGCGGTGACGGGGGCTGGGATTATATATCCAATCTAAAACAGTTTTAAAGGAACTTTAAGGCTGCATCTCAAATGGCACCTTATCCCCTAAATAGGGCACCTATCCCCTATACAGTGCACCTGTCCCCTATATAGTGCACCAATTTTGACCAGAGACCCTATATAGGTGTCATGGTTCCACCTGTCACCAGAGGGCAGCAGAGACCATCCTAGCGACATTAACCACACTCAGGTGTGTCCTATTTACCCATTATATGTCCCTGTTAAATGAGGTGTGTTTTCTGTTGTCCTTTGCTGAAGCTTGAATTGTTTCCTGAGTGAGGTCCCTTCCTGAGTGAGGTTCCTTCCTGAGTGAGGTTCCTTCCTGAGTGAGGTCCCTTCCTGAGTGAGGTCCCGTTCCTGAGTGAGGTCCCTTCCTGAGTGAGGTCCCTTCCTGAGTGAGGTCCCGTTCCTGAGTGAGGTTCCTTCCTGAGTGAGGTTCCTTCCTGAGTGAGGTCCTGTTCCTGAGTGAGGTCCCGTTCCTGAGTGAGGTCCCGTTCCTGAGTGAGGTCCCGTTCCTGAGTGAGGTCCCGTTCCTGAGTGAGGTCCCGTTCCTGAGTGAGATCCCGTTCCTGAGTGAGATCCCGTTCCTGAGTGAGGTCCCGTTCCTGAGTGAGGTCCCTTCCTGAGTGAGGTCCCTTCCTGAGTGAGGTCCCTTCCTGAGTGAGGTTCCCTTCCTGAGTGAGGTTTTGAGACCAAGCGGTTATCTTTTCGTTATTTAATTAATTGTCTTCCTTATTCTTCTTCTTCCCAATTGTACTGTGATCCCGCGGCTACCGTTTCCCAGTAAAGTATTATGTTCATCCTTAACCACTGATTCCACGTCTCGTCTTTTCTCTGCACCTGGGTAGCAAACCTCACCACGTCATAATAGGGTGCCATTTGGGACTCACAAACACAGCGTGATGAAAGCTCCTTGATTATTTGCACAAGGGAAAAACTCTGTAGATGGTCTCTAAATAGAGTCTATTAATTGAAATTCAGTGCACACCACACGCATGCTGATCGACTCTCAGTACAGTGCACTCACCATCCTCCTGCCAGGTAGCTTGCTGAATAGCTGATGATGTCAAATGAAATGTACACGTTAAATTGTGTGCAAGTTTGAGGGTGTTCTTACACAGTGAGTTTTGGGGAAACAGAATCATTACTGCCGCAAAAACACAATCAAATACGGATGCGTCCCATATCGTACCCTATACCATGTACACTTCATTCAGTACTCTGGTATGATATATGATCTGATATGATCTATTATCTGATATTACCTATTATCTGATATTAGGGGTGAGCTAAGTTATCTATCCTCCCAGCACCTTATCCCTCCCAGTCTCAGTCTCCAACCCTCCCAGCACCTTATCCCTCCCAGCCTCAGCCTCCAACCATCCCAGCACCTCATCCTTCCCAGCCTCATTCTCCAACCCTCCCAGCACCTCATCCTTCCCAGCCTCATTCTCCAACCCTCCCAGCACCTTATCCCTCCCAGCCTCATTCTCCAACCCTCCCAGCACCTTATCCTTCCCAGCCTCAGTCTCCAACCCTCCCAGCACCTTATCCTTCCCAGCCTCAGTCTCCAACCCTCCCAGCACCTTATCCTTCCCAGCCTCAGTCTCCAACCCTCCCAGCACCTTATCCTTCCCAGCCTCAGTCTCCAACCCTCCCAGCACCTCATCCTTCCCAGCCTCCAACCCTCCTAGCACCTCATCCCTCCCAGCCTCAGTCTCCAACCCTCCCAACACCTCATCCCTCCCAGCCTCAGTCTCCAACCCTCCCAGCACCTCATCCCTCCCAGCCTCAGTCTCCAACCCTCCCAGCACCTCATCCCTCCCATCTCAGTCTCCAACCTTCCCAGCACCTCATCCCTCCCAGCCTCAGTCTCCAACCCTCCCAGCACCTCATCCTTCCCAGCCTCCAACCCTCCTAGCACCTCATCCCTCCCAGCCTCAGTCTCCAACCCTCCCAACACCTCATCCCTCCCAGCCTCAGTCTCCAACCCTCCCAGCACCTCATCCCTCCCAGCCTCAGTCTCCAACCCTCCCAGCACCTCATCCTTCCCAGCCTCCAACCCTCCTAGCACCTCATCCCTCCCAGCCTCAGTCTCCAACCCTCACAGCACCTTATCCCTCCCAGTCTCAGCCTCCAACCATCCCAGCACCTCATCCTTCCCAGCCTCAGTCTCCAACCCTCCCAGCACCTCATCCCTCCCAGCCTCAGTCTCCAACCCTCCCAACACCTCATCCCTCCCAGCCTAAGTCTCCAACCCTCCCAGCACCTCATCCCTCAAAGCCTCAGTCTCCAACCCTCCCAGCACCTCATCCTTCCCAGCCTCCAACCATCCTAGCACCTCATCCCTCCCAGCCTCAGTCTCCAACCCTCCCAGCACCTCATCCCTCCCAGCCTCAGTCTCCAACCCTCCCAGCACCTGAACCTTCCCAGCCTCAGCCTCCAACCCTCCCAGCACCTCATCCTTCCCAGCCTCCAACCCTCCCAGCACCTGAACCTTCCCAGCCTCAGTCTCCAACCCTCCCAGCACCTGATCCCTCCTAGCCTCAGCCTCCAACCCTCCCAGCACCTCATCCTTCTCGGCCTCCAACCCACCCAGCACCTCATCCTTCTCAGTCTCCAACCCTCCCAGCACCTTATTCCTCCCAGCCTCAGCCTCCAACCCTCCCAGCACCTCATCCTTCTCAGCCTCCAACCCTCCCAGCACTTCATCCTTCCCAGCCTCCAACCCTCCCAGCACCTCATCCTTCCCAGCCTCCAACCCTCCCAGCACCTCATCCTTCCCAGCCTCCAACCCTCCCAGCACCTGATCCCTCCTAGCCTCAGTCTCCAACCCTCCCAGCACCTCATCCTTCTCAGTCTCCAACCCTCCCAGCACCTGATCCCTCCTAGCCTCAGTCTGCAACCCTCCCAGCACCTGATCCCTCCTAGCCTCAGTCTCCAACCCTCCCAGCACCTCATCCTTCTCAGTCTCCAACCCTCCCAGCACCTGATCCCTCCTAGCCTCAGTCTGCAACCCTCCCAGCACCTCATCCCTCCCAGTCTCAGTCTGCAACACTCCCAGCACCTCATCCCTCCCAGCCTCAGTCTCCAACCCTCCCAGCACCTGATCCCTCCTAGCCTCAGTCTGCAACACTCCCAGCACCTCATCCTTCCCAGCCTCAGTCTGCAACCCTCCCAGCACCTGATCCCTCCTAGCCTCAGTCTCCAACCCTCCCAGCACCTCATCCCTCCCAGCCTCAGTCTCCAACCCTCCCAGCACCTCATCCTTCCCAGCCTCCAACCCTCCTAGCACCTCATCCCTCCCAGCCTCAGTCTCCAACCCTCCCAGCACCTCATCCCTCCCAGCCTCAGTCTCCAACCCTCCCAGCACCTCATCCCTCCCAGCCTCAGTCTCCAACCCTCCCAGCACCTGAACCTTCCCAGCCTCAGCCTCCAACCCTCCCAGCACCTCATCCTTCCCAGCCTCCAACCCTCCCAGCACCTGAACCTTCCCAGCCTCAGTCTCCAACCCTCCCAGCACCTGATCCCTCCTAGCCACAGCCTCCAACCCTCCCAGCACCTCATCCTTCTCAGCCTCCAACCCACCCAGCACCTCATCCTTCTCAGCCTCCAACCCACCCAGCACCTTATTCCTCCCGGCCTCAGCCTCCAACCCTCCCAGCACCTCATCCTTCCCAGCCTCAGCCTCCAACCCTCCCAGCACCTCATCCTTCTCAGCCTCCAACCCTCCCAGCACTTCATCCTTCCCAGCCTCCAACCCTCCCAGCACCTCATCCTTCCCAGCCTCCAACCCTCCCAGCACCTCATCCTTCCCAGCCTCCAACCCTCCCAGCACCTGATCCCTCCTAGCCTCAGTCTCCAACCCTCCCAGCACCTCATCCTTCTCAGTCTCCAACCCTCCCAGCACCTGATCCCTCCTAGCCTCAGTCTGCAACCCTCCCAGCACCTGATCCCTCCTAGCCTCAGTCTGCAACCCTCCCAGCACCTGATCCCTCCTAGCCTCAGTCTCCAACCCTCCCAGCACCTCATCCTTCTCAGTCTCCAACCCTCCCAGCACCTGATCCCTCCTAGCCTCAGTCTGCAACCCTCCCAGCACCTCATCCCTCCCAGTCTCAGTCTGCAACACTCCCAGCACCTCATCCCTCCCAGCCTCAGTCTCCAACCCTCCCAGCACCTGATCCCTCCTAGCCTCAGTCTGCAACACTCCCAGCACCTCATCCTTCCCAGCCTCAGTCTGCAACCCTCCCAGCACCTGATCCCTCCTAGCCTCAGTCTGCAACCCTCCCAGCACCTGATCCCTCCTAGCCTCAGTCTGCAACACTCCCAGCACCTCATCCTTCCCAGCCTCAGTCTGCAACCCTCCCAGCACCTGATCCCTCCTAGCCTCAGTCTGCAACACTCCCAGCACCTCATCCTTCTCAGCCTCCAACCCTCCCAGCACCTGATCCCTCCTAGCCTCAGCCTCCAACCCTCCCAGCACCTGATCCCTCCTAGCCTCAGCCTCCAACCCTCCCAGCACCTGATCCCTCCTAGCCTCAGTCTGCAACCCTCCCAGCACCTGATCCCTCCTAGCCTCAGTCTGCAACCCTCCCAGCACCTGATCCCTCCTAGCCTCAGTCTGCAACCCTCCCAGCACCTGATCCCTCCTAGCCTCAGTCTGCAACCCTCCCAGCACCTGATCCCTCCTAGCCTCAGTCTGCAACCCTCCCAGCACCTCATCCTTCTCAGCCTCCAACCCTCCCAGCACCTGATCCCTCCTAGCCTCAGCCTCCAACCCTCCCAGCACCTGATCCCTCCTAGCCTCAGTCTGCAACCCTCCCAGCACCTGATCCCTCCTAGCCTCAGTCTGCAACCCTCCCAGCACCTGATCCCTCCTAGCCTCAGTCTGCAACCCTCCCAGCACCTGATCCCTCCTAGCCTCAGTCTGCAACCCTCCCAGCACCTCATCCTTCCCAGCCTCCAACCCTCCCAGCACCTCATCCTTCCCAGCCTCCAACCCTCCCATCACCTCATCCTTCCTAGCCTCAGTCTCCAACCCTCCCAGCACCTGATCCCTCCTAGCCTCAGTCTCCAACCCTCCCAGCACCTCATCCTTTCCAGCCTCCAACCCTCCCAGCACCTCATCCTTCCCAGCCTCCAACCCTCCCAGCACCTGATCCCTCCCAGCCTCAGTCTCCAACCCTCCCAGCACCTGATCCCTCATAGCCTCAGTCTCCAACCCTCCCAGCACCTTATTCCTCCCAGCCTCAGTCTCCAACCCTCCCAGCACCTCATCCTTCCCAGCCTCAGTCTCCAACCCTCCCAGCACCTGATCCCTCCTAGCCTCAGCCTCCAACCCTCCCAGCACCTCATCCTTCTCGGCCTCCAACCCACCCAGCACCTCATCCTTCTCAGTCTCCAACCCTCCCAGCACCTTATTCCTCCCAGCCTCAGCCTCCAACCCTCCCAGCACCTCATCCTTCTCAGCCTCCAACCCTCCCAGCACTTCATCCTTCCCAGCCTCCAACCCTCCCAGCACCTCATCCTTCCCAGCCTCCAACCCTCCCAGCACCTCATCCTTCCCAGCCTCCAACCCTCCCAGCACCTGATCCCTCCTAGCCTCAGTCTCCAACCCTCCCAGCACCTCATCCTTCTCAGTCTCCAACCCTCCCAGCACCTGATCCCTCCTAGCCTCAGTCTGCAACCCTCCCAGCACCTGATCCCTCCTAGCCTCAGTCTCCAACCCTCCCAGCACCTCATCCTTCTCAGTCTCCAACCCTCCCAGCACCTGATCCCTCCTAGCCTCAGTCTGCAACCCTCCCAGCACCTCATCCCTCCCAGTCTCAGTCTGCAACACTCCCAGCACCTCATCCCTCCCAGCCTCAGTCTCCAACCCTCCCAGCACCTGATCCCTCCTAGCCTCAGTCTGCAACACTCCCAGCACCTCATCCTTCCCAGCCTCAGTCTGCAACCCTCCCAGCACCTGATCCCTCCTAGCCTCAGTCTGCAACCCTCCCAGCACCTGATCCCTCCTAGCCTCAGTCTGCAACACTCCCAGCACCTCATCCTTCCCAGCCTCAGTCTGCAACCCTCCCAGCACCTGATCCCTCCTAGCCTCAGTCTCCAACCCTCCCAGCACCTCATCCCTCCCAGCCTCAGTCTCCAACCCTCCCAGCACCTCATCCTTCCCAGCCTACAACCCTCCTAGCACCTCATCCCTCCCAGCCTCAGTCTCCAACCCTCCCAGCACCTCATCCCTCCCAGCCTCAGTCTCCAACCCTCCCAGCACCTCATCCCTCCCAGCCTCAGTCTCCAACCCTCCCAGCACCTGAACCTTCCCAGCCTCAGCCTCCAACCCTCCCAGCACCTCATCCTTCCCTCTTCCAACCCTCCCAGCACCTGAACCTTCCCAGCCTCAGTCTCCAACCCTCCCAGCACCTGATCCCTCCTAGCCTCAGCTTCCAACCCTCCCAGCACCTCATCCTTCTCAGCCTCCAACCCACCCAGCACCTCATCCTTCTCAGTCTCCAACCCTTCCAGCACCTTATTCCTCCCGGCCTCAGCCTCCAACCCTCCCAGCACCTCATCCTTCCCAGCCTCAGCCTCCAACCCTCCCAGCACCTCATCCTTCTCAGCCTCCAACCCTCCCAGGACTTCATTCATCCCAGCCTCCAACCCTCCCAGCACCTCATCCTTCCCAGCCTCCAACCCTCCCAGCACCTCATCCTTCCCAGCCTCCAACCCTCCCAGCACCTGATCCCTCCTAGCCTCAGTCTCCAACCCTCCCAGCACCTCATCCTTCTCAGTCTCCAACCCTCCCAGCACCTGATCCCTCCTAGCCTCAGTCTGCAACCCTCCCAGCACCTGATCCCTCCTAGCCTCAGTCTGCAACCCTCCCAGCACCTGATCCCTCCTAGCCTCAGTCTCCAACCCTCCCAGCACCTCATCCTTCTCAGTCTCCAACCCTCCCAGCACCTGATCCCTCCTAGCCTCAGTCTGCAACCCTCCCAGCACCTCATCCCTCCCAGTCTCAGTCTGCAACACTCCCAGCACCTCATCCCTCCCAGCCTCAGTCTCCAACCCTCCCAGCACCTGATCCCTCCTAGCCTCAGTCTGCAACACTCCCAGCACCTCATCCTTCCCAGCCTCAGTCTGCAACCCTCCCAGCACCTGATCCCTCCTAGCCTCAGTCTGCAACCCTCCCAGCACCTGATCCCTCCTAGCCTCAGTCTGCAACACTCCCAGCACCTCATCCTTCCGAGCCTCAGTCTGCAACCCTCCCAGCACCTGATCCCTCCTAGCCTCAGTCTGCAACCCTCCCAGCACCTGATCCCTCCTAGCCTCAGTCTGCAACCCTCCCAGCACCTCATCCTTCTCAGTCTCCAACCCTCCCAGCACCTGATCCCTCCTAGCCTCAGTCTCCAACCCTCCCAGCACCTCATCCTTCTCAGTCTCCAACCCTCCCAGCACCTGATCCCTCCTAGCCTCAGCCTCCAACCCTCCCAGCACCTGATCCCTCCTAGCCTCAGTCTGCAACCCTCCCAGCACCTGATCCCTCCTAGCCTCAGTCTGCAACCCTCCCAGCACCTGATCCCTCCTAGCCTCAGTCTGCAACCCTCCCAGCACCTCATCCTTCCCAGCCTCCAACCCTCCCAGCACCTCATCCTTCCCAGCCTCCAACCCTCCCAGCACCTCATCCTTCCTAGCCTCAGTCTCCAACCCTCCCAGCACCTGATCCCTCCTAGCCTCAGTCTCCAACCCTCCCAGCACCTCATCCTTCCCAGCCTCCAACCCTCCCAGCACCTCATCCTTCCCAGCCTCCAACCCTCCCAGCACCTGATCCCTCCCAGCCTCAGTCTCCAACCCTCCCAGCACCTGATCCCTCATAGCCTCAGTCTCCAACCCTCCCAGCACCTTATTCCTCCCAGCCTCAGTCTCCAACCCTCCCAGCACCTCATCCTTCCCAGCCTCAGCCTCCAACCCTCCCAGCACCTCATCCCAATGGCAGGCCAGAAGGAATTCAGACTGAAATATGGAATCAGAAGCATACAGCATGTGTCTGGGTCAGAAATAAGACTTGTCGATTAATACATCTATCTAGGCCGGTGGGTTTGTGTTTATTATGCAGGCTATACTACTATTTGGATCAGAACAACTTAGCATTATAAAACAACCTTCCTTCCTTCTCAGCTCTAATCACTCTTTGTCAATGTGGCGCTGTCAGCAGACATATGGGGATAGCATTCAGACAGACAGACAGACAGGGGGACAGACAGACAGGGGGACAGACAGGGGGATAGACAGACAGGGGGACAGACAGACAGGGGGACAGACAGACAGGGGGACAGACAGACAGGGGGATAGACGGACAGGGGGACAGACAGACAGGGGGATAGACAGACAGACAGACAGACAGACAGACGGATAGACAGACAGACAGACAGACAGACAGACAGGGGGACAGACAGACAGGGGGACAGGGGGACAGACAGACAGGGGGACAGACAGACAGGGGGACAGACAGACAGGGGGACAGACAGATAGACAGACAGAGAGACAGACGGATAGACAGACAGACAGACAGACAGGGGGACAGACAGATAGACAGACAGGGGGACAGACAGGGGGACAGACAGACAGACAGACAGACAGACAGACAGACAGATAGACAGAAAGGGGGACAGACAGACAGGGGGACAGACAGATAGACAGAAAGGGGGACAGACAGACAGGGGGACAGACAGACAGACAGGGGGACAGACAGGGGGATAGACAGACAGACAGACAGACAGACAGACAGACAGACAGACAGAGAGACAGACAGACAGGGGATAGACAGACAGGCAGACAGGGGGACAGACGGTCAGACAGACAGAC